>NW_007601310.1:0-318 GCF_000523025.1 Cynoglossus semilaevis | reverse complement strand
AAGTAGTTACAGTTTTGGTATGGTGCTATTCAGTACAAAAGTTTTCAACCCACCTACTGAGTGGTGACCTGGCCATCAGGTGTTCCTAAACAGGCCATTTGAAGACCAGACACACGGGTCAAATAAAAGTGAGGTGTTTGTCAACTGTTATGCCGTAGTCGTGTTTGTGCTGCTCAAACAGATCACTTAGGCTCTGTAAGTAAACGGCGTGAAGTCTGTCAATGTCCTCATTGCTAGGACTGCAGATCTGGGACACAGGAATTGGTTTCCCAACTGAAAACAAATATGCAGACAAATACGTCTGTTAGTGGATGTTAA
>NW_007601309.1:0-318 GCF_000523025.1 Cynoglossus semilaevis | reverse complement strand
AGCTTTTGTCAGCAGTGTGAGGGATTTTCTCTAATTCAGCATGATATACAGGACTCACATGGGCTCAGATTGTCACTCACATGCCTCTCGGCTCCTCACCCTCGTCCTCTTTACTCCCCCCTCGTCCCCCGGCACATTCCTGCCATAACAGCTTCTGTCAGGGTTCTTATGTCGGAGTCACTGGCCTTCATCTTCATCTTCATCTTCATCTCCTCAGCTTCTCTACGCTAACGCTGGAGCAGCGTCTCTCTCTGTTTTTGCCCTCTTATTCCTCCTTACTTCAAACTTTGTGACCTCGATTGATTTGACTTCAAATCA
>NW_007601308.1:0-318 GCF_000523025.1 Cynoglossus semilaevis | reverse complement strand
TCAAAGTATTTTGTACTACTGTGTATCGTGTATAAATCTGAAGGTTGGTGTTTCTTTTACTTTCAATGTGGCCTAGTAGTAAAAATGAGGAGGACAGTTTTGTGGGGGGGTCGGCAGTGGGGGGGGGTCAGAGCAGCTGTTGTTCAGCACACGCTTCAGTCACTCAACACAGCAGGGCTGTACAATGACGGCCCTTCTCCTACGGTGTGTGCGTGTGCACACGTGCACAGCAGTGTAACAGATGTGCGGACTGTAGTTTCTGTGTTTCTGGAAAGACAAAGCAGCGCCGCATGTGATCTAACGTTGTCTCGGACCGTG
>NW_007601307.1:0-318 GCF_000523025.1 Cynoglossus semilaevis | reverse complement strand
CTAATGGAATGAAAAAAGGACATGATTAAAAAAATCAATCCTATTAACTCCTCTTTAATGATTTATCATTACTATGATGACAATTATTTCACATTTATTTTGCTGAACCAGTTTTAGATACATCAAGCTGAAGTTTAAGAACAAAAAAGTATTTTTTTTTAATCTCTACTCTGTACATTTTTCATCTGTCTACCACATTTACAGATTTGTACAAAGTCAAAGTACAATAACAGCTGTTACAGTCAACATTTGAAGACATTTTTGGCTCTGAACCCAGTCATCTGGTCTGAGGCTGATGGGATATTGGTCAGGTCACTG
>NW_007601306.1:0-318 GCF_000523025.1 Cynoglossus semilaevis | reverse complement strand
TTGAAGAAAGAAAAGTAAATAGGGCAAAGAAGAAAACATTGTTACGTTTTAATTGACTAACCAGCTAGTTAATACATCAAACATGATAACGCATCTTCTGACGGTGGGTATGACTGGTGCCAGAAAATAACAAGTGCAAAAGCGGTGCTTTCCATTTATGAGGAGAGACGTCAGGCAGAGGGAGCCGAGGGAGGCAGCGTCAGAATGGTAAAAGTATGAGCGCCGTGAGGCATGCTGCAATTCAGATCCTATTTATTTTTAGATATTCTTCATTAGTTTGAGAACTACAACATGTTTTTATAAATGATAAAAAAAAAA
>NW_007601305.1:0-318 GCF_000523025.1 Cynoglossus semilaevis | reverse complement strand
AAGCTAGTCGCTAGCTACATCACACAGGACTGGATGAGAAAAGCCGTGGGCGTCTTACCGGTACGACCAGTGATGTCACACCGCTGGCCACACCCGTGAGCACTCGGCCCACGTACAGCATCCACACGTTCTGCGCTGCGATGATGATGGTGAAGCCACAGACGAAAGGCAGCGAGCAGAACATTAGGCTGAGTTTTCTCCCGATCTTCTCCACCAGCCATCCACCCAGGAGGCCGCCTGCCGCCGCTCCCAACGTTACGATCGACTGCCAAACGTACAACAGAAGTTGTCACTGGATTTTTATAGCCATGGATAAAC
>NW_007601304.1:0-318 GCF_000523025.1 Cynoglossus semilaevis | reverse complement strand
ACTTCAGAGCGACTTATATATGGTTTTTATATTGGTTTTTTCTTCTTCATTGGGCATGTTTTAGCTGGTGTGCCTTATATTTTGGAGCGACCGGAAAATACAGTAAATGTCAAAAATCATCCAGTGAAGTAACAAGTTATATCAGATGTTTTTTTAAAGATCTACATTTATGCTGGTGCATTAAAGAGGCGAATATACGCCATTAATGTGAATTTAAATATAGACATTACGTGTTAAAAAATGTGATTTGAGAATCCGCAGCATTTTTTTGTAGATTCTTGCCCGTCATATCAAAAGGTACTTTTCAAATGACCATAC
>NW_007601303.1:0-318 GCF_000523025.1 Cynoglossus semilaevis | reverse complement strand
TTCACCAGTACACAGCAGACACTGTCTGGGGGTCGAAGTCGGACCGTCAGACAGCACACTCCTACAGGCTCTCACTCCGTCTTGTCTCATTTCCCCCAAAGGTGCAAATTCTAACAAGCTATTCAACATCAGGCTTTGATTGGGACAAACCTAGGGCCCGCGGGCTGCACTTTGGTCTCCTGGACTCTGTCTCTGTCTGTGAGCTCCTTGAAATCCCAAACGTCCAAGAGTCGTGTGGATCCTGGAGCCGTGTCTGTGTCTTTCCTAGTTTGCTTAAGGTGCTGAAGTAAGAGCAGTCAACGTGTGTGTGTGTGTGTG
>NW_007601302.1:0-318 GCF_000523025.1 Cynoglossus semilaevis | reverse complement strand
TGTGTGTGTGTGTGTGTATGAGTGCAGAGATCTGCGGGGACGCAGTGAGACAGGTGTGTGACCATATGAGTTTTGGCCTGGAAAAACAGGAGAGAGTGCCGAGTCACACCGACATCACAGGTGGACTGGTCCGCGGTGTGACATCACACACACTCACAGGCTGCTGTGTTTAAACAGAGCAGTGATTCAACCACCGAGGCTTCAGTCAAGGATTTCCACCAGGTTTGTGTCATAAACCACCGGTTCTAAAGATAACGTTCGAGTGCGAACGCCGGCATTTATTAGGAATGAGCCGCGTGGTGGTGGTGGTGGTGGTGG
>NW_007601301.1:0-318 GCF_000523025.1 Cynoglossus semilaevis | reverse complement strand
ATCGGAATCGGAAATTAAGTGTTTGGGTAATATTGGCATTATCGGATTTTGGCAAAAATTTTATATCCCTACCGGACATCCCTACTGCTATTATCTGAACCATTAGCTAACCAACCAGCATGTGTATATGCTTTAATAATTACAAACAAACACTATCTTTGATCAATTAATTTGCCGGGTAAATTAATTAATGTAATAATATAATAATAACCTTAAAGTCTGAATTTATTTTTTACAAACTTCAAACTACAGAACCAATGCCAATGGCAAATTTTTATAAAAAAAAATTAAAAAATAGTTCCGTTCAACTTTTTAAGT
>NW_007601300.1:0-318 GCF_000523025.1 Cynoglossus semilaevis | reverse complement strand
TTCTGTCTATCTGTCTATCTGTCTATGACTCTTATCTATTTGTGTATTCGCACTGCTGAGCAGACACTGATCCCTGACTTGATTCAGACAAATAAACAAAGCTGATGGATGAGATCAGCTCCACCGTACGAGTCCACGCTGCAGCAGACGACTACAATTGGCTCAGACAATCAGACCGGCCCTGGAAAACATTAGCACCACGGAGAGCGCACTTCCATTTGTGTAGGTTTCCACCAGTCATACGAACTGTAGGAGACCTCACATCGATAAAGCAGCTACAACAGGGCACGGATCGGGATTTAGTTTAAAAAAATGTCT
>NW_007601299.1:0-318 GCF_000523025.1 Cynoglossus semilaevis | reverse complement strand
ATGTTATTGATCAACACACATTGACCGTGTGGTTCGTGCTCTCGCCTTACAGCAAAAAGCTCATTGGTTCAATGCCCGTAACTGAGGGTCTTTTTTATTATTATTACCCTGTGTGAGCACGGAGTTCTTCAAGTTCTCACGCGAAACTATTGAATATATATGTAGTTTAGCTCATGATATATTGTACTTCAAAATGCATGCAACACATTTTTTGTATCTGATACAACATTCATTGAGCCTGTGGAAACACAGCTTCATTTTTAGGCCCAGTGAACAGAGCGAGGTTGGTTTCAAATTGTAGGAAGAAGAAGAAGAAGA
>NW_007601298.1:0-318 GCF_000523025.1 Cynoglossus semilaevis | reverse complement strand
ACACACACACACACACACGCCCAGTGTGTGCTGTTATTTAGGGCCTGGGCTTTTCCAACAATAACCGACCTTTTGTGGAAATACCAACACACAGAAGGTGTTCGTGCTCGCTGCCAAAAATCCCCGAGTGTTCATTAAGATGTGAGCTCATTATTTTATTACAGGAGAGATGAGCCGTTAATAGGTTTTTGTTTTCTCTCCGAGAGCCGACACTGCGAGCTCAACTACAGCTCACTTTTTTATAGTCGGAGTATCTGAAGAGTGTGATAGAACACGGGTTTGAGAATATGCTAATAGGTCAGTGCATTTTTTTTTTTT
>NW_007601297.1:0-318 GCF_000523025.1 Cynoglossus semilaevis | reverse complement strand
ATTGGTAGTTAAAAAATTAACTCTGATGGAGAATCAGAGTTAACTTTTTAACTTTTAAATGAGGGGTCTTATGGCCCACGGGCCAAAACCAGCATGCTAGGAAGTTCAATCCAGCCTGCATGTATTTAGAAAGTGGAAAAATCCACAAACACTCCATGTTCCTGATGTTTTGTCATATTATAGTTCATGAAATATCAACATTTTCTAGAATATTTGTTCTTATTTGCATGAACGCAAAGGGGAAAAACATTGACTTATTCTTATCTAAAGGTAATTATCTTATTATCCTAGTGGTCCGGCCCACTTGACATCTCATCA
>NW_007601296.1:0-318 GCF_000523025.1 Cynoglossus semilaevis | reverse complement strand
CCAGGAGGTTTTGGCTGTGACATTAAAAATGGACACTTTGTTGAAAGAGGCAAAAGAAAGCATTGAAGCGGCACAGAACTACCGAAGTGAACTACAGCTTCGTCTGCATGGCCTCAGCCAGGCTCGCACTCAGGTACACTGGTCTGTCAGCAGGCCGTCTGTCTGGTGGTTCCTCTTTTGTGTGATTTTTAATTGGTGATGTCTAAAATTTGAAATCTTGACATTCTTAGAAGTTTAGGAGTAAGAAAATACTTCCTTATTTTTGAATAACTTGTTGAAAACTTCAGGTATTTAACCCGTAGTCATAAGGGCAATGAA
>NW_007601295.1:0-318 GCF_000523025.1 Cynoglossus semilaevis | reverse complement strand
AAAAAAATGTTAGATTGTATTTGTGAGTAAAGTAGAATTGTACTTGAGGGGAAAAAAAGCCACGTCTTGCGCTCGATGCAATTACTCTCCACCGGTCAGACCCTATTGTGAGCCGTTTTGGCTTTGATTTTCTGACAACTTAGCGGGAAAAATCCAGAGTATTTCGGCAGCCAGCTGTCACCACATAGATGTGGCAGTTTCTCAGCAGCGCATGAATGAATGAATCGTCTGTCGACCACATTCAGGAGAAATTGAGAGAAAACTTAAAGAAGAGTGTGTCCGCCCTCTAGTCATTTGAACACAGTCGTTAAAATAGGG
>NW_007601294.1:0-318 GCF_000523025.1 Cynoglossus semilaevis | reverse complement strand
CAGCCAGATGCATTTTTAAAATGTGGACACCACTTGGCCATCAAAGTAAAGACTCCACTAAGTATACAGGTAGTTGTTAGTGTAGCATTTGCAGTGCCAACTTATGCAGCCGCACTAACAAATCAGAGGGAATGACCCATACGGTTGTAATCATTCTGAAAATGCATATCAAAATAACAATCCAAGTAAGCATCAGTTTTGTTCATGTCAGCTCCCCAACTCCCAACACCAATGGAGAAGGCTGAGTCAGGAAGAACTACTATGTACTAGAGATGGCTTGACCCAATACTTAGGATCAGTATCGGTCCAATATTGGTC
>NW_007601293.1:0-318 GCF_000523025.1 Cynoglossus semilaevis | reverse complement strand
TTTTACATGTCATTTATCTTAGTTCATTCATTCAGCACGTCCCAATAAGTGTGTGGATAAAGATATACGTAACATGTTGTTATCCAGTATTCAGACACGTCATCTCAGCTTTTAATTACAAGGTAAAAAAAACCTGTTTTGCGCTCTAATATATGTTAATTGTAGTCTGCAATTTCCGCCATAAATTGCCAATAATCTGTGGACAGTGGTTATAAATTAAACATGACTTATACATATGAGTCATGTGAGTGCTGTATTTGTGTTTTGATGATGACAAAAAAGCGATTGCTAGCACCCCACCCGGGGACTCAGGGGGGG
>NW_007601292.1:0-318 GCF_000523025.1 Cynoglossus semilaevis | reverse complement strand
AAGACTTTGTCAGAATAGAGTCCTCTAGGCAGGAGAAAGAGACATTAAAAAATATTAAAATTAGAACGTGATAATGAGTAATGGGTCATAAAGGCCAGTAATAAAACGTCCATTGTCATCTGTCAGAGGGGTGATTACTTCCTTTCAAACATCGGCGTTAAAACGAGGAGCCAGAGGAGCGGCTGTGAATGAGAAGACATTTAAAAAATGTTGAGTATCTAAGTAAATATCAAATTAGTTCTGGTAGATCTATGAGTCTGAATTTAGTTCCTGTGACTGAAGGAGAGAAAGAATGAAGATGATGATGATGATGATGAT
>NW_007601291.1:0-318 GCF_000523025.1 Cynoglossus semilaevis | reverse complement strand
AAAAAAAATCAATAATTACAAAACACATAAATAAATAAATAACATAAATAACTCTGAATATTTAATAATATTGTTGGAAAAACATTTCAATAAAAACACAAAGTAAAATTTAAATATATACATGTTATGCATGTAATAATTATGATTATCATTTTATTTCCCTTAACCATGACCTACTGGTGAAATTGTATTTTCCAAAAACTGACAAAAACTTCAACAACACCAACGACTGTAGCACAACAAATATTCATATTTGTAAATCAGGTACAAATATTTGTCTGCGTACTGTTAATGTTGTTGATCTGCTGAAGCAGTAGC
>NW_007601290.1:0-318 GCF_000523025.1 Cynoglossus semilaevis | reverse complement strand
GTGTGCTGGATGACAGGGAGGAGAGGTAGTAGGAGCAGATTGAGAGTGGCATCAGAGGGAAAATAAAAGTCTGCAGGTGAAGACGGCGGGAACGGGAACGATGTTGTAACAAGTTATGATATCATTTAGAAAGTTGTCGAAGACGAAGACGAAGACGATGATGAAGACGACGTCTGGGAGGTGTTTAAAAAATGGATCTCATTCCCATAATATTTTTTTTAAGGTTAACCATCCAGTCCGTCTGATTAAAACCCTCCATCAGAGGGGGCTTCCACCGGGGGGAGGTAGGGAGGAAAGGGCTGTTAATTTTATAGTTTT
>NW_007601289.1:0-318 GCF_000523025.1 Cynoglossus semilaevis | reverse complement strand
TTGAGTCTTTGTTTATAGAATCTGTTTATTGGGCGTGACTACATCAGCTGCTAAATTTAAAACCTGTAAAATATGTTTTTATGATGTGGCTAAAGCACAGTTGACGCTTAACAAGTTCCATAATCACAGACTCCCTGTGTGTTCTGGACAAGACGCTGCTTTGTCTAATAATTATATATACAAAAAGAAAATCTTCACTGAGCGAGTGTCAAGCAGCCGTAGCTGTTAGCACTTAGCATGGTGGCTAAACAAGGGAAACAGAGCGTGGATTTTGTTTATTTAACAGGTATTTGAAAAGGGCATGATACTGTTAAAAAA
>NW_007601288.1:0-318 GCF_000523025.1 Cynoglossus semilaevis | reverse complement strand
TACATTTGCTGTTCAGACGGATTCCATTTTCCTCTTTATTTTTACCTACTTATTCAGTGTTGCACTGTTGACTTTGTTCTTTTTGTTTCTCCCGGTGTCATGTCACACTTGCATTGCAAATGCAAAACGCATTTTCAACTGCAAGCCAACAGGGACTCATGTTTTCAGGCACACCAGAATGGTCCACGCCAGAGTTCAAAAGAGTTTTAAGACCTTTCAAGGACACAAAGTGTGGTCCATTTAAGGTGGACCAATCAGCTCTGATGTGAAAGTTTGGTATTCTGTATATCAATCTTTCGTATTGATGCGTGACTTTAT
>NW_007601287.1:0-318 GCF_000523025.1 Cynoglossus semilaevis | reverse complement strand
AGTATCTGCCAATACCGATATCAATCCTTCTTAGCGTCTGTTTATAGAATGTCGCACAATGTTAAGATGAGCATCCGGGCTTAGGTATCGGATCTGACGGGCTATAGCTGTTCTCCTATACTGAACATTGTTTGGAATCGGACCATCCCTACTCTAAATTAGGCTATATTTTACTTATCTAATTATTGTTTCATAGTTCTACAAAGATGGAATCAGATGGAAACACTACTTTCAGAAGTTTTTTGTTAGAGTTTGTCCTCAAACTTTTGTTCTAGAACTATTTTCAAGTCTCAGTGATCAGAAAACCCAAGATATGTC
>NW_007601286.1:0-318 GCF_000523025.1 Cynoglossus semilaevis | reverse complement strand
GACTGGTGTAAACAAACCAGTTTGGCCTCTGTAAAGCTAAAACCAAATTTATGGAAAAATTCCTAAAATTTCTACAAATGCCTAAATTTTAATTTGTGATCATCTGTTAATCTGTTAATGTATTTCATTAATGAATGAATAATTAATGAATTAATTTGTAACAACAAAGGAACATTATACTCACGTTAACTTATGTCAGTAGGTATTGCCTGTGTATATTTGTGTGTGTACTGTGATAGTACTGTACTGTACTGTGATTACGTGTGTGATAGAAATACAGAATGAAGGGGGGGTGGAGATATCGAGAGAGAGAGAGAG
>NW_007601285.1:0-318 GCF_000523025.1 Cynoglossus semilaevis | reverse complement strand
GTTTTTCCACTTGTGTCACCATCCTTGTGTAACTCTCTGACTAACGAGAATGAGTCTGGATCGTAACAACGCAGCAGATCAAACGGTAAATGTCTGATAAATGGTTTGAGAAGATCGTCTCATCATATATACTGTTCTCACGGTGTACTGATGAATCTGTGTACATTACTCTGAAGTATTCTAGGTTACATTTATTAGTCATAAAAACACAAAAAAAGTAGGAACATAAAATAAAGTCACAAAAAAGATTTTTAATTTATATTCTTAGAAAAACTTCAGTTTCTCATTTTTTATGAAATATTTTTACAGACTTTAGCT
>NW_007601284.1:0-318 GCF_000523025.1 Cynoglossus semilaevis | reverse complement strand
AGTCTCACTGGTGTCACCTGGTGTCCATACCCCGTCCTTCACTCTGTCTTGGTTTGCTCCATGTTCTCCAGGTCTGTTTCCTCGTGCCTCTCCTCTGTACCTGCCGACCCGTGTTCCTTCATCTCTTTGTGGGTTTTGCTGGATTATTTAAGTTTGGACTGACTAAAACAACTTCCTGTTCCTGACTGGTGTTCTCCTGTGTACTGCCTCTGGGTACTGTGTACTTCCTGGTTTCTATTAAAGGTAAGGCAATAACAGAACGAGTGAAAATGTTTCTACAAAACATATATTTAGACTTTTGATACAAAATGTCAAACT
>NW_007601283.1:0-318 GCF_000523025.1 Cynoglossus semilaevis | reverse complement strand
GAAGTAACCACAGGAGGGCAGCCTAAAGCAAATGCTTGATAAACTTGAGGTCGCAGATGAATAATATTAAAAATACAGTTATTGTACAACAATAATTGCTGTTTATATTCTTTTATTTTAAAATAATATTGTAAATTAGTTCATATTCTTTCTCTCCTTGTACAATTTATATTTAACGACTCTGTTATAGTATGTAATATAATAGTGACAACAGAATTGATAACTGAATTATAGTGACCAGTAGAGGTGAAACCATTAGCAGCAGGTGCAGAGTGACATGTGTATTTGTTATAGTATTTAAAATGGAATATTGTTAAC
>NW_007601282.1:0-318 GCF_000523025.1 Cynoglossus semilaevis | reverse complement strand
ACATTGATGTTATCATTCTTATCAGCGTCTTATTATTGTCATTCGACTCTTGTCATCATTGTCCACATCAAAAACCGCTAGGCTAAATGCTAACAATCCTTTTTTGTCACCAACCCACGGCCACTTAACAACATATGGGTGAGGTACGACTACGTATTCGATCGAGCGGCTTCGACCACCGTGTGGTGGTGGTAACAGAAACTTGATTAGAACCTTTTGACCTCACTGCGCAGTCGCTCCCATATGGACGGAGCGAAGGGTGTCCCGGCAGTTTCCCCCCGTGTGGCCAGAGTGGGCGTGCTTCTGCAACTGCCTCTT
>NW_007601281.1:0-318 GCF_000523025.1 Cynoglossus semilaevis | reverse complement strand
CGGTTTTCAAGGAACGACTTTTCATTTTTTATATTTATACGACGGATAAAAAATCTGTTGGAAGACGGTGAACGTTTTGATTTAAAGTATTTACGAAGAAAGTAGAGTAGAGAACGATCATTACGAAACGGCAGGAAGTCAATAAAATAAAAATGTCAGGAGAGGCTGAAGGATCGGAACAGAATCTGACGATTATCACGTAATGACAGAAAATCAAACAAACACGCACCAACACAAGTCCCTTCAACAAACATGTCGTCACGGCCGAGAGTCCTGGAGGCGACGAGACGACATTTTTTTTCTAGTTTTTCTACATAC
>NW_007601280.1:0-318 GCF_000523025.1 Cynoglossus semilaevis | reverse complement strand
AAAACAGATTCTACAAATCTGTCGGACTGTAATGAGGCGTTTCATTCTGCTAATTATTTTTGATAAGTTGCCTTATGTCGTTAAAATGTAGGAAAAGAAATGAAATCAGCATCGTCACGACAAACACAATATGGTGCACATTAAATATAGAGAGAGAGGAAAAAAAATGAACGGCACCAAAAGTTTAAAAATACCCATAAATAAAGTCAATAGATGACAGTGATGTAAGAGATGGATGGAGATCGAACCACATTAACATCAACAGGAACACAGACTAACACTGTGGCCGGGACACTGGTTGCCAAGTCTGTTTATTTT
>NW_007601279.1:0-318 GCF_000523025.1 Cynoglossus semilaevis | reverse complement strand
TTTATAAACAACGCCGATTAAGTCAACAGGGTTTTTCAATCTTGGGGTCACGATCCCACGTGGAGTCGCTTCAAACTCAAATTGGGTCACCTGAAAATGACTAATTGAATGAAGAATGACTGATGAAATATTTATTCAACTAATAACTAACAACTGTATAAAGATATTAAAAATTTTAAATTATATGTATATACAATATACGTGTATATATGTATATATACACAGCATATAGTGTAGATCAAGATAGATGGATAGATATAGAATTATATACATGTGTGTATAAGTGTGTCATGTATGTTGCACACATACATATATTTA
>NW_007601278.1:0-318 GCF_000523025.1 Cynoglossus semilaevis | reverse complement strand
TCAAGGTATTACTGTATGTATATACATATATACGAATGTATATATGTATAAATATACATATATACAGTATATATGAGTGTATAGACATATACATATATGTATGTGTGTGTGTTTGTCCTCAGTGGGGTTTTTTTTTTAACAATTCCACCGACTATTGAGGAAGATGAAGAGTTGTCTCCTCTCCTGCCGCATCATTTCCTGTTGGTCCATTAATGTCTTTTCTGCTACATATATTTTGTAACTTTCTATCTGCTGTTTGAATGCTGCAGTATGGCCTCTTCTTTTTGGTCGCATTTTATTTGTGCTCTTTAATGAAAT
>NW_007601277.1:0-318 GCF_000523025.1 Cynoglossus semilaevis | reverse complement strand
GACTTATTCTGATTTTTGACGACTCCACTGGCACTGATTCATCAGTGAATAGTTATTGTTATTGTTATTGTTCCGTGAGGAAAGTTCCCTCTGAGTCCCTCATTAGTCAGGTCTTTGTTTTGGTGCTTTCCGTGGCCTAAAATCCCCAAACAAACCATATTCCACAGGTATAAACACACAGCGTCGGTGACATCACTGCTCTTTGAACCCAGCTCCGGCGTCAGTCATAACAAAGGTATGTGTGGTGAGGTAGTGAGGGACACCAGTCGGTATGTCAAGTATGGAGTTACTTGCGCTGCGTTCATTCCTCACACACAT
>NW_007601276.1:0-318 GCF_000523025.1 Cynoglossus semilaevis | reverse complement strand
TCCTCCGTGTCCTCCGTGTCCTCCGTGACTCCTGTCGTGATCGTAGGGTGAAATCAAAAAGATCCACTAAGAGAACGGTGCTTTTCTGTGTTGGAGTTGGAGTTTGGTTTAATTAGAAGTTTTCACCGTTTTTGTCGTTCTCCTCAAAGTCTTTTCATTCAATGTTTCCAAATTTCATCGCCGCTGGTTTGAGTGACGTATAAAGAAGGATATTATTGATCCCATTGTTACAGTTTGATCACATGACAATTAATGCATTTACTCTGATTAATCAGCTCAAAAATTCAGAATGTCAAATACAATAATCCCACCGTCCGT
>NW_007601275.1:0-318 GCF_000523025.1 Cynoglossus semilaevis | reverse complement strand
TATACATATATACAGTATATATACTGTGTGGCCTTGTGAAAGATGAATGTCACCTTGACTTTTTATGTCAGTTATGGATACAGAGGACGGGACTGTCGGGACAACCTTGTCTTCCTCCCTACGGGGGAGGCCATGTACTTCATCGCCTGTGTCATCGTGCTTTACCACATCAACAACAGATCACAGCGGCATTACAACAAGCACACAGACTGTGTCCGCTGGTCAGTCCACGGTCATGTTATATAGAACGGAAAGTGCCTGAACATTTTAACGAAGTCAAAGTTTGCAGTATCTCTGTTGATGCCTTAGACCTTTTTT
>NW_007601274.1:0-318 GCF_000523025.1 Cynoglossus semilaevis | reverse complement strand
TTTCGTAAACCTTGGTTCTTCTACCTGTGGTTCTAAAGGTGATCCACTGGAACTCTCCAAAGAAGCTGCGAGTGAAGAACAAACACGTCGAATTTTTTCGGAACCTCTACCTGACGTTCCTAGAGTACGACGGCAACCTGCTGCGACGGGAACTCTTCGGTTGTCCAAGCGAGGCGGACCACAACAGCGAGAACGTAAGTTCTAATAGTTCTCCATATAAAACTGTGTCACTGTGTACCGCCTGTATTACATATATATGTAAATATATGTATGTTTATTTATATGTGTCTTCATAAATATATAAACATATATGTATAT
>NW_007601273.1:0-318 GCF_000523025.1 Cynoglossus semilaevis | reverse complement strand
AAAAAATGAATGAACAGATGAAGTACTGTAAACTGAAAAGATAAACACACACACACACAGAAACACATTTGCTGAGTATGGTAATTTGTCTCAAATGGGAACGGTGTAAACAGCAAGGCCTTACGTGATCTGTATCATAGTGAATAAAATCAAATCTTGTAAAAAGTCCAGCGTCTCTCGTCTCGTCATTATCTCAGGAATCCTAATAAACTCCTTCAGTCTCGGGTGTATTTTGTGTGTATTTTGTCGATTGTTTACAATGTGTTCAAAGCTTATTCACAAACAGACATTTAATTTGTGTTGCTGGAAAACGTGTGT
>NW_007601272.1:0-318 GCF_000523025.1 Cynoglossus semilaevis | reverse complement strand
TGTTTGTTTTACTCCTGGTTTTTATTGTCTCTTCAGCTCCAAGCTGACGTTCACCAACCCTGACAAGGATGATCTGGGCAGATACTCTGTGGTGGTCACCGACACAGATGGAGTCTCTGCCAGTCACACACTGACTGAGGACGGTACGGCGTCAGGTTTTATCACCAGTCAAGGTCCATCCATTATCATTATCACTGCTGGTCCACGTTACGCTCATGTTTTGTCTGTGTTTCTTCTGCAGCTCTGAACACCATGCTGGAGCTCAGCCATGCCATCAGACACCCCAGTGAGTCCAAGAACAATGTTCCATCCATTAGT
>NW_007601271.1:0-318 GCF_000523025.1 Cynoglossus semilaevis | reverse complement strand
TGGTAAAATTATATATCATTAAATATACAGTAAATACATTTTAATAATAATATTCTTGCATGGAAACAAAGGGGAAAAACATGGACTTATTTTTGGTTTATAGTTAATTATGTTATGATTGTACTGGTCCGGCCCACTCGACATCTAGTTTTGTTGTATGCGGCCCGTGCAACAATATGATTATACACCGAATATGTTTGACACCGACTAGAATAGAAGTACTGTATATTTATTCTGTATACAAATGATACTACGTCAGTTGTGTTATACAGTAATTAGATAAACCCATACGTCAGAGATGTCAAACTCATTTTGGTT
>NW_007601270.1:0-318 GCF_000523025.1 Cynoglossus semilaevis | reverse complement strand
AAAAAAGAAAAAAACCACCTGAGGCGCTGAAATCTGCTGTTTATCTCCCTGGAAAGGTGTTGTGACAGAGAGAGGGTAGAGTACTTCATTTCCACTGCACACTGTGTGCATGTGTGGATGGATTCTGTACAACTACTATTCCTCATGCCACTATTCTCTCTCTCTCCCTCTGTGACTTGCAGATAAGGAAACGGCTACAGCAGCCATAACAATGTTAGCAGAAACTGACATTGTTTCTGGAGGAAGTGGTAAAGGAAGATTAAAAATAATAAGCAACGGTGCCATTAGAATTTGCAGTAGGCTACAAAAACATTCATT
>NW_007601269.1:0-318 GCF_000523025.1 Cynoglossus semilaevis | reverse complement strand
AACAATTCAAACGTCTGTCAGAACTTTTAAGAAAACAAAGATACTGATACTAGATGTTATAATTAAAGTTGAAAATATTCAAATGTATATATTTTGTGTTATAAGGCTTGGTTTTATAGAATTAGCTTCTCATACCTGGTATATCATTGGCTTGAGAAACCAGAATGTGATTCAAGCAGAACCTGAACAACGTCAGAGTGTGGTACATATGGCCACCCGGGAATCGAACACAAGTGTTAGTCTGTGAAGTTTGCCTTTGTATCGAAGCATTTTATTCTGGTTCTAAACCACAGGTAACGATAACTTAGCACCAGCAAA
>NW_007601268.1:0-318 GCF_000523025.1 Cynoglossus semilaevis | reverse complement strand
ATCCATCCATGTTTCACCTTCTTCTGAGAAGTGTCTTGAATAACAGTTAAAACATTTTCATGAAACTAAGACTGTCCTGCTGTCCTCTACTTCACTGCTTTGGAACATCGAAACTTATCGGAAGAACTACCAGAAACTCCATCTATAAATAAGTCAGAATTAAAGATATAACATCATAAATCACACCATGGCAGAGTGGCTAGTGTTCCTGCCTGACCGCGACAAAGTCACAGGTTTGAGCCTTGAAGAAACCTGGTGTGTTCATGTTCCCTCCATTTGTCGGTTGGTTTGGTTTAGGTTCTCCAGCTTCCTAAAGTT
>NW_007601267.1:0-318 GCF_000523025.1 Cynoglossus semilaevis | reverse complement strand
GGCACATTAATCTCACACACACACATGCAGATTATTCCCCAGACTGAACCATGCTATTCCATTAAAGTCCCAGCCCCGGTAATTAGTGCATCAGTGAGTGAGCGTGAGCGATGACTTACAGACGACACCACCTTTTAATTGGTGTCTCGATCCAGCCCTGCTTGGCAATGATTGATCTCCGCGGTGTTGACGTCGCCACGGCAACAGCGCCGAGCTGTATGGAATATAGGCGTCGGATCAGAGATATTCCAATGGAGCAAGATTAAAAGTGGTTAGGGCCTTCACGCCTTTGTCTGGGGGTGAGTGGGGGAGGGAGGG
>NW_007601266.1:0-318 GCF_000523025.1 Cynoglossus semilaevis | reverse complement strand
CCACAAGGTGTCAGTCCAGAACAATTCCGGCCCCATGACAAACATGGCTGATGTTTATAATCTGTGAGCTGCTCTGCAGAATGACTGATGGGTTCAGAAACTAGTTGACAATATATCAATAAAACAAAAATAAAATAAACCAGATTCGCTTCAGTCCATTGTGGCTGGGACCAATAACGGTCCGGGAACCAGGGGTTGGGGAATAGTAGAAGACTTGGATGATCTGCCATAGTCACTTTAGAAAGAAGCAGCAGAGAATAATAACGGACTGAGCAGCCTCTGCTTCTTTGTTTCATTTCATCTGGAAATTCAACGCAA
>NW_007601265.1:0-319 GCF_000523025.1 Cynoglossus semilaevis | reverse complement strand
TGGACAATATCGGCATATCGGATATCACCCCTAGTATAGGCTCATAAATACTACTTTAATTCTAATTTTCGTCAGTGTTACAGGATGGCAATGGTAGAGACAGAGACATCACCTCTCATCTCCAGAGCGTCTCCATCGTATCGAGCCAATCCCACGGCGTGTCTCTGCTCAGGGTCCAGCTCGGTCCACTGCTCTTCAGTTACAGCCCAGGCCTGCTCCATGGTCAGCCATGACAACTGGGCTGGACTGAACACCACCTGTCCACAAGACAACACAACAACAAGAATCATTTTAGAGCAGGGGTCCCCAACCCCTGGTC
>NW_007601264.1:0-319 GCF_000523025.1 Cynoglossus semilaevis | reverse complement strand
AACATATAAACATATATACACATATATGCTTACCAGTAAGAAAATATTAAGACACCATTGCTGTGCCTTACGTACACATGTGTGGTATCCATGTATATATTCATATATGTATTCATGTATTTATTGGTTGTTTGTATGCTAACATGAAGGAGCAGCTTTAAACATGCAAACGTTATGCGTGACATGATGCACATCCCGGAAAACGTAAATGACCTTTTCCCAATGACGCTAAGGCAAAAACTAATGTTTGTTTTAGTGCATGAGCGGAGATACACCGACGTTTGACTTCATGAATACTAATGCAGGAGGAGTGGGGGGG
>NW_007601263.1:0-319 GCF_000523025.1 Cynoglossus semilaevis | reverse complement strand
CATCACAGGCCTTCCCCTGGGGAGATGGAAAGAAATCACTTTTCCACAACTCTCATGTCAATGCCCTCCCAGACGGGTACGAGGAACATTAGGAATAAATGGGTCCTCCATTCACACCAGGGACCAGTCCCTCACCGTCACTGGACCACGTCAGTTCACACTTGAAGTTCCGTGACACATCTTACCTCTGTGTTCTTGACATGAGGCACAGACACAAACACCTTTCCTTCTTCTGGACCAGTTGAACAAAATCTCTACTTGACCTAAAGTAACATAAATAAAAAGTTAATATGTCAATTCAGGATTTTGTCTTTTTTTT
>NW_007601262.1:0-319 GCF_000523025.1 Cynoglossus semilaevis | reverse complement strand
GATGGACTGGTGAACTGTCCAGGGTCTACACAGTCCTTACCCAATGACTACTGGGATTGGCTACGGCTCATCACGGCAGTGACTGAAGCGTTAAGAGGCCGAGCATCTCCAGATTGAAGTCTGCTTCCTGCTTCTGTTTGGTCTCCCAACAGTCGCTCTGTCCAATGTTTATTTATTCTTTATTGCCATCAGGGAGAGCCTAATAAAAACCAAAGCTAAAGTTCTTAATAGGCCACCAGAAACCTGGCCTTCATACCAAAGACAAACACTGACCTGAGGCCAAAGTCATCAGTCAAACCTCAGGAGTGATTTTTTTTTT
>NW_007601261.1:0-319 GCF_000523025.1 Cynoglossus semilaevis | reverse complement strand
AACTGATGTTTTCTGTATCCCACACTCACCGGCAGAGTTGGACTCACCTGCTTTTCATTGAACATATACTCCCACATATATGCAGAAATATATGAGTTTTGGACCCCTGCTATAAACCAAGGGTTTTCCAACAATAGTATAATCATACAGACATATAATGTAGCCATCACTGGTGCTAACGTGACGTAGCCTTTCCTGCAGCCATGCAAATCTCCAACTTCATATGCTGTAAACCAAATGCTGATCTGTGGTGACAGACAGCATCGTTTGGTGTCGTAGAAAATGTACGTTACAAACACATCACTTTCTCTCTCTCTCT
>NW_007601260.1:0-319 GCF_000523025.1 Cynoglossus semilaevis | reverse complement strand
GGGGGGAGGAATTACACCAGGGATGATCCCCTATTACTGGGCCGGCCCGCCTTTCACGTCGGGCTTAGTTTTGTTGGTGGGACTAGTTTGATCCTCACAATGTTGCCACCAACACTGATCTGATCCCTTTGATGTCCTCATACACCGACCACCACCGCGTCGCACTGGTCACTGTCGGACCTGTGACGTGAGGAGTCAGACGTGGCTCAATATGTGGCTTTGCTGATGTACGTAACAGCTGCAGCTACGACATGAAGAAACCAATCACAGCTGATGGATCTGTAGAGAAATGGATCGGATTTTTATCTCCTTTTTATGA
>NW_007601259.1:0-319 GCF_000523025.1 Cynoglossus semilaevis | reverse complement strand
AGTTTGACAGAAATGAGACAGATGGACAGTGAGAGTCAATGTCATTGTTGTGGCTTCAGACCCAGATGAGTCAGAAATAAAGGAAACTGCAGACTAGTGCACATCTCTGAGCCCCTGAATTACAACAAGAGTCCTGTAACAGTGGTACAACACAACTGTTTTGCCCTTGCGGGTGTCAACATGTGGCATTTAGCAAAGCAGGCCATGTGCTTTCACATTTAATGCTAAGCTTGGGCCAATTCTCCCTTTGTTTTAGCTGCATAATGAATCATAACAAACAGCAATATCAACAAATCAGTCCTGGAGCAAATGGGGAAAT
>NW_007601258.1:0-319 GCF_000523025.1 Cynoglossus semilaevis | reverse complement strand
CCAAATCTGGCCCATCATGTCATTTTATGAGGCCCACCAGAGCTTCACTTTTGTATTGATGTCTTAAAGGTTACATACAATGGTCAAATTCGGTGTTTGTACCGATGCATGCTGGGTAACTCACTCAATTTTACTTTGTTAATTCCAATTCTAAGGAAAAGTATGGTACGCATAAAATAATTCTACATTTCAGTAACAATACTCTCATTGTTAATATTTTAAATTTTATTTTGTGAGTCTGTTGCAGTCTGTGCAAATTCTTCAATCCTACTTAAATTGTATTCAGTATAAATATTAATCCTGTCTGGGTATTAAATTC
>NW_007601257.1:0-319 GCF_000523025.1 Cynoglossus semilaevis | reverse complement strand
AGAGAAGAGAGACAAGGACTTCCTGTGTATTATTAGCTTTAGTGAGCCACCCGTGCTGTTGCTTTGTAATAAGGACATTAGTCTGAGGGTAAAAACCAGTTTGTGAGGGGAAAAAAAAACAGACAGTAAATAATTTTTCACATTTGTTCCCGTCTCTCACAGAACGTTGGCCCAGAAACGAACGGGAAAAACAAAATGACGCGCAACGGAAAATACACGTCAGAAGCCCATTTAGTCTGATTTGTGAAGCCTTGAGTGAAAAACAAGCTGCGTGCTACAAGAGTGATGTCCATTGAGGGAAATGTTACAAAAAAAAAAA
>NW_007601256.1:0-319 GCF_000523025.1 Cynoglossus semilaevis | reverse complement strand
CTACAGTCTTTTTTTCTTTGTACTTACTCTATTATATTATTGACTATCGCCTATTTATTATCTACCTATTACAACTGTTGTATAACTAGGTTGAACACTTTGTTTCCAGTGTGCTGTCAGGGCAGCGACGCAAGGCCGCGTCCTCGTCCTGGAAGGCCTGGAGAAAGCGGAGAGAAACGTTCTACCTGTTCTTAACAACCTGCTGGAGAACAGAGAGATGCAACTGGAAGATGGACGCTTCCTGATGTCGTCGCAGCGTTATGACAAGCTGCTGCAGGTCAGCGTTACGAGCTTTCACTGTTTTCTTTTTTTTTTTTTT
>NW_007601255.1:0-319 GCF_000523025.1 Cynoglossus semilaevis | reverse complement strand
ACTGCACTAGCCTGCTGAGGATGGACTGCTGCACCAACCAGGGAGAGATTTTTTACTCATTGAAACTGAGAAAAGTGTGAGACGCGTCTGGCAGAAGAGGCCAAGGTTCGATGTTGTATAATTTAAGCTTGTTGTTCAGCCTGTGCAGCACGGTGATAAATACTGCTCAGCTGTGAAAGGCCGTTTACTGTCTTGATTGGGTTGAGTGAACTTACAATGACAGCAGGACCTACAACACTGGCACACACTGAATTCCAAATATTGAACTGCAGTTTGGCTGGAAATTAATGGTGCTGTAGACCTGAAGATTGACTAAGAA
>NW_007601254.1:0-319 GCF_000523025.1 Cynoglossus semilaevis | reverse complement strand
TACTTTGGCTAGTTTATAGAAGATGCTACCAAATCGCTTTACCTCTGTTTTTATAAATGACCATTTATGCACATGTTGCACGATTATGTATTTAATTTGTGTTACTTGTCTCACAGTTTAACACAACACAGGCCCTTTTCAATTAACTACCAATTAATTTCAAGCAGAGACTTTGAATTAAAAAAAAATTCAAGTCTGTAGTTTTGCAGCACCAAATTTGTGATGACTGAACATTTCTAAAACCGTGTGTAAAGTCATGCCCAGTATATGGACGTTTGTCCACCAAAATTCTTCAAGATAAGACATTTCAATGGGTTTT
>NW_007601253.1:0-319 GCF_000523025.1 Cynoglossus semilaevis | reverse complement strand
CATTTATCAACTATCTTTTTCACAGACGAAAACACAATAAAAAGTCCACTAACAGATCATAAAAGATGAAAATATTAGGGAGGTACAAATGGAGAAGAGATCCAATCAGAATGAATCGCATTGCAAGATTTGGTTGACCACTTCATCAGTGATCTCATATAATGCACGCTGTCCAAGTGCAACGATATGTTTCATAAAGAACACGCAAATGTCAGCATTTAGGACAAAAACAAAGAACAGACAAGTGGTCACACTTTACATATGACAACAAGGAGTTCGGAACTAACAGAGTTTAAAAATAGGAAGTCCTTTAACAAAG
>NW_007601252.1:0-319 GCF_000523025.1 Cynoglossus semilaevis | reverse complement strand
GTTTAACATTTGCTGCTATTGGATAGTGATTTTTTTGGTTTACTCTAAGAGCCAAGATGTTAGAGATAAGAAGTAGCTTGAAGTTGCCCTGACAGACGGATGTGACTAATGGCATAGTACTACTACAGTATATTCACACTTTAACGTTGTTGTTGAATGGGATTGGAATAAAAAAATAAATAATTCATTAGATGTAACGAATTAATTCATTAATTATGAACTCAACCTAATTTCCACTGTCATATCGAGCTTCAGCAAAAAAATAATTTTCTTTGACAACGTAAAAACATTAACCTGATCCTACAAAATCTGTTGTTTC
>NW_007601251.1:0-319 GCF_000523025.1 Cynoglossus semilaevis | reverse complement strand
ACTATCAGTTATCTACTTTACTCTACTTTAAAAGTTTCCACATGTGTTTTTTTAGCTGTGTTTTTATCAAGGCTGTTGATATAAAGAATAAATGGTTCAATTCCACTCTGTACTTCCTGTTCAAAGACATTTAAAACTGAAGAAAAACAAAAACCCCAAACAGCAGAGTTATTTAGTCACACCACAGATTTGGAGACACATTTTATATAGTCCATATTGTCTATTAACCAGTCTTATATATGTGTTTGTCTGTCCCATGTAACACATTAACACCCTGACTAGTATGAATGTGTGTTTACAGTGCATCACTGTTGTTTAT
>NW_007601250.1:0-319 GCF_000523025.1 Cynoglossus semilaevis | reverse complement strand
AAAAAAAAACGATATAATTTAGTTTAGTAGGTGAGTATAAGTACCAGCAGGGGGCGTAAAGCAGCCCGTTAGTCGGTCGAGCTCCTCGGAGCTTTCCTATTATCATCATTTTGCATTCTATATCTATTAAACCAGTGTTGTTGTTTTTTGGTTGTTTTTTTAGGATATTTTCTTTGTGTGTTTCCGTTCTTTTAAACGGAGTCACTAATTCAAATCAAAGCGTTTGAGGCTTTCTTTAAAGGTTTCTCTAATAATTCAAAGCTTAAGTGATTCACCGACGACATTATTTTTATTTTACAAAAACGGCAGTTACCGATGT
>NW_007601249.1:0-319 GCF_000523025.1 Cynoglossus semilaevis | reverse complement strand
TTTTTTTTTTTCAAGTGGTCGCATTAGGGGTAGACTGTGCAAGGCCTGGTTTTCCTTTATTGAAAACATTAGTGTCAGCACCTTTAAAACAGCTTTCAGGTCCTAATAAAAAGCTGCCGCAAAAGCCCGTTAAAGTGTGTTTACGTTGTTAACCTGGCTGTAAACAGTCGTGTCTGACCCACACCGTGTCCATAGGCAAATCCAATGATTCACAACTACAGTAAGACCTTGGGATACAGGAGTCACGACATACAAGTATTCTGAAATGTTTTGCTTTAAGATACGAGTAAAGCGCCGCCTCAATCGTTCACTTCACGTG
>NW_007601248.1:0-319 GCF_000523025.1 Cynoglossus semilaevis | reverse complement strand
CTTTATTAAGAAGAATCACTTAATATTACCTCAACATGTTAACCTGGAGTCACTACATGTACAGGCGTGAACGCCATAAGTCAAATATTCAGAAATGTCCAACACAACACAATGCATGCTACATTTATGCATATTAGGAATTCTGTGCTGTGCCTTTGACCCATTGTCTGAAAGGCCTTGATAATATGTATGTACTAAAATAAACTTTACATTTGCAGCTGGTCACTAATCACTATCACAAATCAGCACATCAATCAGCCTTTCACAGCAGAAACACCCAGACTTCATGCACCGGGGCTTAAGTGCAGCTGAACACTAA
>NW_007601247.1:0-319 GCF_000523025.1 Cynoglossus semilaevis | reverse complement strand
TTTTTGCTCTGCAAAATATTATTTTTTTCAACGCTGAAACGGCAGAATGTTTCTGTTACTTTGCAGTAGAGACACCATGGTGTATCTGGGCAGAGGGTGAGAAGAGGCTGAGGTCAAGGTCATGGCCCTGCAGAAAAACTATAACAAACTATTCAGGTCAGGAGGGGAAAAAATAACTTTTTAATATGTGCCTTTAGCAATTGCAGCTGAAATGTAAAAGTAAAATGACTGTAAGCACAGACTGAGACTGAGGTTCTGACAGGAGGAGAGGATCAGGCAAGGGTCAAGGTCAAAGAGCTAACTACTAAAGTGAACAAAA
>NW_007601246.1:0-319 GCF_000523025.1 Cynoglossus semilaevis | reverse complement strand
GTCCATGATCTAGTGGTTCTAACAATCGCATCTTGTTGGGGGAATTGTAGGCTCAAATCCCGGCCCTTGTGGGACCGTGGTTCAGTGAGCGTTTAAGGCAGCGGAGCGTAATGTCCAGTAATTTGTTGATCAGTTTTGCTTTGGATATGGCTATGATGCTAATGCTAAGCCACGGTCACTGTGTAATCGTGACATTGTATGCGACATCATGACTGTCCATAAATGTGATCCCGTCTCAGTTTCGCTCATTCTGTTTGTCACAGTGTTTGTTTAGCGACGGAGGAAACGCTAGGCCTCATCTTCAGCAGAGATCGACGAT
>NW_007601245.1:0-319 GCF_000523025.1 Cynoglossus semilaevis | reverse complement strand
TACCTCTAATGGTACAGTTCTTTTTATTTTTTATTTTTTGTTTGTTTTAAGCTACCTTTTCAGCTGACACCGATGCCAAAATCAGCACTGTTGGACTGAAATTGTTTGACATTCAAGCAAACATGCAATTTAAATGAATGTTGTACTTTCCACAATCCCACTAAAGGAGCTGGACTTTTAAGTATCTTGTTTGGTTCAAATGACTTTTTCCTGATGTTCTACAAACTACAAATCATTTACAGTAACCTTAAGAAAATTAGGATGTGGAATTCTTAGTTAAATGTATCTAAGGCGGACAAATTGAAGCAGTATATTTTTT
>NW_007601244.1:0-319 GCF_000523025.1 Cynoglossus semilaevis | reverse complement strand
CCCCGTCTCATACCTGGTAGCAGATGGCACAGATGTCGTTGTACTGCTCCAGCTGCGCGCTGCTGGCCGTGGGAAGACTCTTGATCTTGTTCACGGCGTCTCTCCGGAGCAGGAAGCTCTGCCAGCCCAGCTGGGCCCGGAGCCACACGTTGTAGTACGAGTGGACCAGGATGATGGTGCTTCCCATCACGCTCCACTCCCCGAACACCGTCTCCGACACGCCGTAGCACACCACGCACACAGCAACCTGGAGCCAGAGGAGGCCAGGCCAAGGTTGGAGACCCTCGAGTTGTACAACCCCCGTGTGTGTGTGTGTGTG
>NW_007601243.1:0-319 GCF_000523025.1 Cynoglossus semilaevis | reverse complement strand
GTGTGGGTGTGGGGTTGGGTCAGTGTGTGGGTGTGTGGGTGGTGTGGGCGTCTCCAATGGAGGCTATTTAATGGCCGTAGACCCTGTTGAGAGTACTCGTCAGTCATGGGTCCTCCCGGGAAACAGGTTTGGACGTGGACACTATGTGTCCTCCTGAGCTGGATGTGTGTGAGTCAAGTGGTGGCTGGACCGTAAGTTGACCTGTTTAACGGTTGTTGGTATGGTTTTTGCTTTAAGTGAACACAACATTTTTGGCAACTTTGGTTTTTGCACTGTATGTTTAATATTGTTTTTATTATTATTATAATTATTATTATGT
>NW_007601242.1:0-319 GCF_000523025.1 Cynoglossus semilaevis | reverse complement strand
TACAGCACCAAAACAACAGTAAAAATAAAGAAAAGAAAAAAGAAATACAGGTCCTGGATAGAGGTCAGACTCACTCCAATAGTCCTTTCTGCTGACCTCACTGTTCGTCACAGTCTGTTGCTATCTGCCTTGGTCACATTCAACCACACTGTTCTCTAACAGGAAAATCTCCAGTGACCTGAAAAACCTTCCAGTTGGAGTTGGTTTTAAATGTATTCAAACTTCAGAGAAACGTCACATAGGCTTCAGCAGCCACACATGACTGCGATTTAGTCACAGACATGCACACCCTGGGTCACTGCAGCCAATTCAGTTCAGG
>NW_007601241.1:0-319 GCF_000523025.1 Cynoglossus semilaevis | reverse complement strand
AATTGAATGATCCTTCAACGACGGAAGGTTGAAGGATCGTTAAATTTTTGGTGAAGGTTGAGGACCACTGATCTAATTAGAACAGAACGCTAACGATTTCATAATAAATGCTAACATTTCTGCACACCACTTCAAAGACTTTTATATTTGTAAAATTCCTTAGCGCCTTGTTTGATACTTGTTTTATTCTCCCAGTATAAATCCATCATTGTCTTGCACTAAGCCGTCAAATTCAACAACATACAACAGTCTGCTGCTTAGTTTTTTTAATAAATATCTCATGAGGTCGTCTAACACCGACCATCAGACGAGAGATTCT
>NW_007601240.1:0-319 GCF_000523025.1 Cynoglossus semilaevis | reverse complement strand
CAACAGGGTTGATAGAACAATACATGCAGTGAGGTTTCTACACCGAGACGTCCAGGCTGAGTTTTTCATACAGAAAAGAATTCTCAGAATCACATGTGACAATGTGATAGTAAACTGTAGCAACTTCAACTTCAAGATCACAGCCAGAAATAAACTAAATCCACAGATTCACCTTTTCCACGTCACACAACACCGATGTTTCATAATAACAACACACACTGTACCACTGTTAGACGAGTACTCTGTTTGACTGGGAATTAGTCCACACTATTTACTCTCTGTCATCAGTACCTGATTAAGTCATCTCATTAAATCTTTG
>NW_007601239.1:0-319 GCF_000523025.1 Cynoglossus semilaevis | reverse complement strand
ATAAAGGAAATTCCTTAAAGACATATTTGGGTAAAATGTGAACGGAGACTCAACAGAAGGACTTTTCCATCCAAGGTCATCCGACTCCTTTCTCTTCTAGATTCACTGCAGGTGATCCCATCTCCAAGAACGTTAAGGTTAAGTCGACTCACGATATTCCCTTGTTTGGAGCAGAGAGGCAGAGTACGAGGGTCCCACCGTCGGCTTGGCCACGCTGCTCTCTCGTTTCTCATATTTTCCATGACTGTGTTGGGATACTGCTCGGCCAATCACATGTGTTATCCATTATCTCGTGCTGCAGCCATGTCCTCATTTTTTT
>NW_007601238.1:0-319 GCF_000523025.1 Cynoglossus semilaevis | reverse complement strand
ATACACTTCTGTAGTCTACATTCCAGACAAATCCTGATGTAAAATGAAATGTTTGCATCATGACGCACACAAACACTGATCTATTGCCCCATTACTACAATATGTTCCTTAGCGTTTCTGTTTGGACCCATGGCAAGTAAAACACAAACTAACCCCATGATTCTGCAACAGACTATGACAGCTGCATGCTATGTAGCTGCATATTTCTATTTTTGTAGATCCCAGCCCAGGAGTTAAAGCTGTTTACAAATGAAATATTTCTAGGGCTGTAATGAACCCAATGAAGTCTTACTTAACTGAAGCCCTGAAATTTTGACTA
>NW_007601237.1:0-319 GCF_000523025.1 Cynoglossus semilaevis | reverse complement strand
TTAAGTTAAGCAGTTGGGCTTAAGTATTGGAATCGGACGGGCTACCCTGAAATTCGATTAGTACTCCCTCTAGGCCTTCATCGTGGCTGGTTTGTTAATCCTCCTCTTACTTTACTTACCACAACCATCCGATTCACTCTTGGCTCTCTGGATAATGCAGCTTTTTCTTATTCCGGTTCTGACTCTGGCTCAAACCTTTACGTTTGGAACACAGTTTGTTGTCGGGAAGCCATTTCTCTGCTCAACTACTGCAATGGTTAAAGAAAGCTGTCCACGTGCTAACTGTGGAAGCGGTGGGCGGAGCGTGCAATTCATTACC
>NW_007601236.1:0-319 GCF_000523025.1 Cynoglossus semilaevis | reverse complement strand
TTGTCCTCAGGACGTCCGTGTCCCGGATCTGCGCAAAAATGAAACGAGGATTACAACGTTTGAAAAGAGAGAGAGACGAGAGCGTGGACCCACGTCGGGGGCGCGTGATCGAACTCCCACCGAGATGTAGGTGGACGGGGCGGTGGTGGCGTCGGAGGGCGGGCCCACGTGCAGCGCCTGGATCCTGATCCTCACCGAGGGCGGGGCGTTGACGAGCACCCGACAGGTGTGGTTGGTGTCGGACGTCGTCGGGTTTTCAAAGTGGCCGCTCGGGGCGAACAGCTGAACGTCGCAGTCTGTGGAGGTCAGAGAGGAGACG
>NW_007601235.1:0-319 GCF_000523025.1 Cynoglossus semilaevis | reverse complement strand
AATTGCGAGCTGCGTGGGAGCATTGGGCCACTATCTGCTAATGGGATGTTATACTTACATGTTTACATAATATATAAGCAAAGAAAAAAAATAGTAAATAGAGTATAATTAGAGTAAGTTTATTACAATGAGTATTTTTTTTTTATTACACTGTGACCCTTTAATTTAACGAATTAATGTTCATTGAGTTGATGCCAACGAATTTGTCAACTTTGAGGGTGTGAAAACATGTACTTACACAAACCGGAATGTTAAGATCTCATGTTTGGACTAATTAAAAGTGAAATCTGAAAGCTAGAATGGCAGTATATTATGAATT
>NW_007601234.1:0-319 GCF_000523025.1 Cynoglossus semilaevis | reverse complement strand
TTGTTTAATCTAATAACTAAACTCTATCTAAAATGTCCTGAGGCACAGCTGTGCAATAATCACGCCGTCCAATCAGCATCTTGATATGCCACACCTTTGAGGTGAATGGATGTTGTCAGCAAAGGAGAAGTGCTCACTAACCGCAAGACAGCTTTGTGAACAACATCTGAGAAAAATCAGCGTTTAAGCGCTTTGACTTGAACCTCATGGAAAATGTGAGCAAAAAGTCTTGCATTTCTATTTTTGTTGCAGTTTCTTTTGATAAGTGCCAGACGGAGAGGTCAAATTTTTATTCATTTCAAAAGTGTGTAGACCAGAA
>NW_007601233.1:0-319 GCF_000523025.1 Cynoglossus semilaevis | reverse complement strand
GCCCTCTTTTGTTGTAATGGAAAAGCACAACGGTAAAAAAAACAGACTGGTTTCACAAGTTCCTGCTGTTGCTGACAAATCATTCCATCAAACTCGGTGTGTTTGTGCCTGGACGTCTGACTGAGAGGGCCTTTGTTCCCGGTCTCTCCAAGTCACTCACCCTGTCCTTATGTCGCTTTATGTTTGTCCCTCCTTATTTTTTGACACAGACCAGAGACGTTTGTGCCGTATAGATAAACAGAGGTAGTATCGGGGCGGGATCTTTTGTCGGGCTGAAAGGAGGGAGATTTAGGTTACACTGCAAAGCTGATAAATATGC
>NW_007601232.1:0-319 GCF_000523025.1 Cynoglossus semilaevis | reverse complement strand
TTTTCCCGGCAGTGTGTTAACAAAACATTCTGATGGACAGTGTGGCTGGTGGATTTACAGTATGTGTTGTAAAATTTTTAATCAAATTATTCCTCAAAAGCCAATCCAAAAAGGTCGCCATGGTTTCGTGATAACATCATTGAATCTTAAATCTATTGCTATTTGGTAAACAGTAACACATTTCATAAACTATTTGAACTACTGGAGCTTCATTAGAGCAGTACAAGTATAATTTCTGACCATAAGTAGTAAATCCAATCCAATGATCTTCTAGTTTCAGTTCACTGACTCATGGGCCTGTTTAGTTGAACATGATGCT
>NW_007601231.1:0-319 GCF_000523025.1 Cynoglossus semilaevis | reverse complement strand
CACACACACACACAACTGTAGGAGAGGTTTTAGACACCAAGACTGGCAGAAGCTGCCGATGCATCATGGTCATGCTGAGCTCTAAGGTCAGGTTTCCTCCAGAACAATGTGAGGCCTGTGTGTGGAGCTGTGCTGGAATCTAGACATGCAGACATGCACATGCATGCGCACATACAACAACACAGTAGAAGAAGAGCGCTCTGGGCCGCTCACCGCCGTCTTCCCTCCTCTGACTTTTTCCGTTCCACATGCATACGCACACATTCGGACACAGCCTCCATTTGTCAAAGAGTCCTGTCTTGTCCCAGGACGTCTGACT
>NW_007601230.1:0-319 GCF_000523025.1 Cynoglossus semilaevis | reverse complement strand
TCTCTCTCTCTCTGCAGCATCGACTTCCTGAAGTATATCATCTACGGACTGGCCGCCGGATTCTTTTTGTTCGGTGTCCTGCTGCTGGTGGAGGGCTTCTTCACCACCGGAGCCATCAGGGATCTGTATGGAGAGTTCAAGATCACTGCCTGTGGACGCTGCCTGACCGCCTTTGTAAGGACCGTCCTGTGGATTTGATATGACCGTTTCATACACACTGTCCTGCTGTAAAACCACCAACAGTCAGTCAAACGTCAACTGGGTTTCGTTTAAATGTCGCGAGGAGAAATTGTAGCAATTTCAATCAGCAAGTAAACAT
>NW_007601229.1:0-319 GCF_000523025.1 Cynoglossus semilaevis | reverse complement strand
CAGCGACCTATTACATGAGCTTCCTGGTTCTGGCATGTGTAGAAATTCAAAAGCAGCATGTGTAGATTCAGACTCAAGACAAGTCCTTTCTGGAGCATCAATCTGCGCTGTGTGGAAGACAATGAATAACACAACTTGTAACAAAATCAGCTTTGAATTTAAGACCAAATTTCTGCCTCCAGTTTTGAGCTGTGTATTTGTTGTTAGTCTGGTCGCAAATGGATGGGGACTAAAATCCCTGCGGAACAACTGGAAGAAACTAGGGAGCGTCAACGTGTTTGTTCTCAACCTTGGACTGGCTGATGTTCTGTATCTCCTC
>NW_007601228.1:0-319 GCF_000523025.1 Cynoglossus semilaevis | reverse complement strand
TTGGAAAAGGAAATAACTAGGCATTTCCATGAAAATTTGTGTATTTTTATAAACTTTTAAGAACGTTTTATTTTGTGAAGATTTTTTTTTAAATTTATTACTATAGTATGTTAGTTTTGATCATACCAACTGCTTTATTCCTAATCCCAATCCCAACTAATCCATCCATTTCCAAACCTTAACCCTTATTCCAACTTCTCTTTCCCAATCCCAAACCAAAATCCTAACACACACAGGTTTGAGAACTGTACCTTACTGTCCATGAGCACTGGCTATATTCCCAAAAAGGTCACGTGGTCATTCCTGGGACAATCTCTGC
>NW_007601227.1:0-319 GCF_000523025.1 Cynoglossus semilaevis | reverse complement strand
AGGTCATATTCCTACTCTATGCATTAAGGACAGTGGAAAGTGTATCAAAACTTCTTCACCACTAGTTTATTCAGTGTGAATTTTAGCCACTGGGCGAACAAATAGATCCTGTTATGTAACTCTGCCGGTGAAGGGCTGCGTATCCTTACGCCTACACTGGAAGAGAGTGTGATTTATTTATACTGACAGGGAATGTACTATAGTGTGTCTAAATATAATAAGAACTTATTGCACTGCAAGTTTTATGGAGATATGATGCAGCACATTCTACAAAAAAATAAAAAAAACACTTTAAATTTGGTGAAATATATTGTTCACA
>NW_007601226.1:0-319 GCF_000523025.1 Cynoglossus semilaevis | reverse complement strand
TTTTTTTTTAAACTTTCTGAGGTCAAATCCTGAACGTGTTTCAAAAAGGAGGAAAGTCGTCGCATTTTTAATTATTATCAATGTGGATTCAGGAATGTTTGTCATTTTAAAAACTTCATGCTGTGTGTAAACGACGTAGCTTTTCATATGTTTCTTGACATTTTTTCAATATAAATGTACATTTGGGTATTTCTGACCTTTACATTCAACGGTGCAATAATATTTAGCACTTCTTTGTTTTTGATGCCAGCAAATACCCCCGACGCTGGATCAGGATCTAACTATGCATTTTGGAACAGAACATGTTTTTTTATTTAAA
>NW_007601225.1:0-319 GCF_000523025.1 Cynoglossus semilaevis | reverse complement strand
AAAAAAAAAAATCTCTGAAACTTTGAATCCCTGAAGCAAGGTACAAACATTTACGAATCAGTAACACGTAATTGATTGTGAAAAACAACGCCTAATTCGAGAAGTGTGAAGAAGTAAGAAGTGAAGAATATTATTAAAAGGTGCAGTTAATGTTTGAAAGATACCGCAGGGACTCATTGATCCTGCCCGGTAACAATAATAATAAACTTTAAGAGACATTTTCCCCGGGTCCTTTATAGAGAGTAAAGGCAAAAATAGAGTCTGTCGTTTTAGTTCAGGGCTCTGAGTGCCACAGTGCCCCCTGCTGAATGATCGTACA
>NW_007601224.1:0-319 GCF_000523025.1 Cynoglossus semilaevis | reverse complement strand
AGTAAAACTGTTATATAGTGGACAGATAATAAAATGTTTAGACACGGTCGACTGATTACAATACAATACTAAACCATTGGTCATCTCTGGCTAC
Organism: Cynoglossus semilaevis; assembly: GCF_000523025.1. Taxonomy (NCBI): domain Eukaryota; kingdom Metazoa; phylum Chordata; class Actinopteri; order Pleuronectiformes; family Cynoglossidae; genus Cynoglossus; species Cynoglossus semilaevis. Next base: position 225 of record NW_007601224.1, on the reverse strand, counting down.
TTTTAGCAGTAAATCCAGAAAATAGCCTGACGTTGTCCAAAATGTGAAAGTCAGGGGGTCAAACAGAGAGGACGGGATTAAGACATACGAGGTCGGTGACATGATGGCGTGACAAATACACTCTGGGGCGGTGTGTGACGCTCGGCGATCATAAACTGACCTTTTCCACTGTTAGTGCCGTCATATATTAACAACTAAATATTCTCCACGTGTCATAAAATCCTG
>NW_007601223.1:0-319 GCF_000523025.1 Cynoglossus semilaevis | reverse complement strand
GAGCGAATTATTTTGCTCTAAATAAAAAAAAGTCGTCGGGTTTTAATTTTCATTTATGGATTTACAAAGAAGGACTAAAGTGTGAATTTATTACTGTATAGAATCTCATTTTTTTTTAATACTTCTAACCAGAGAATTCTTCGTCTCCTCCTCCGTCTTTTGCCAATGGAAACATTATTATGATCCCCCTACAGGCCGACTTATTTATCATGATGAGAGTGAATAAATGAATGCCCCCACCAGGGGTCAGGGCCGAGGGTCACTGCTGCCACCTTCACTTCATCAGCGGGCTTCATCAATTGTCAATAAAAAGGAAAAA
>NW_007601222.1:0-319 GCF_000523025.1 Cynoglossus semilaevis | reverse complement strand
AAAAAAAAAAAATCTGTAGCCTGGGATGTGATTTTTAAAAAATAAATTATTTCTTGACTCAACAAGAAAATTTGTGGTATCGCTTTAATCTTTTTATTTCAGAAAAACCATTAATGAGCACTCGCCACAAATCTCTCTTGTTGTGTACGCTAGATAACCGTAGTGGGCACAAGATGATCAGCTTTGTTTCCTACCAGGTGAATAATGTTGAACTACCTCCATTTTTGTTGGGTGAAAATGACTTGATATAGTTGTTTTATATTGATATGATATTGATTTTATATTGATCTTTTCTCAACAGAAAACATAATGGTTTTAA
>NW_007601221.1:0-319 GCF_000523025.1 Cynoglossus semilaevis | reverse complement strand
CGAAAAAAAAAACTATTATGGTTTGTTATATGTGAAGTACGCACTAAAATCAGTGTGTTTGTGGCTGTATTAGTAATGAACTTTTCTAGTGTTGTGACTGGCCTTGTTAGAATACTTTATGTCACTTAATCCTACTGTGGTAGAACCTCCGTCTACAGTCTAAGGTCAATGATAAAAATGACATCTATTAAAGTAAAACATCAGTAGGTGATGGTCAACACAGAGGCCTTAAATTAGTAACTTTTTTTATATAATTGTACAAATGCAAATTCTGGCACCGGACGGATAACAGCATGGATGATGGATGGATGGATGATGG
>NW_007601220.1:0-319 GCF_000523025.1 Cynoglossus semilaevis | reverse complement strand
TTATAAGAAGATCTGTTGTCTCGAAGGTGTCTTTTACCATTACCACCTCATTGGGTTTCCCCAGGAACTATCGAAGGTTGTTGCTCACCCCAAGTTTAGACCCAAGTGTTAGTTCCCAAGTGTCATGCGGAACTATTAGTGGTGAGACAGGGTTGAGAACGGTTTCAGATCATGCCATCGCTTTTGGAATCAGAGCTAGGCAGTCTACCGACACGACCAAGGCGGTGACACATGGGTTGCCATTCCCCTAAGTGACAAACAATTCCTGAGCCTTTCTATACCACCCCTGAAGAAGTGAACCGATGCTAGTGGGCAGCAT
>NW_007601219.1:0-319 GCF_000523025.1 Cynoglossus semilaevis | reverse complement strand
AAAAAATCAACCATTAAAATTTTAAGCAGCTTTTGTTTTGTTATTAGGTCATTCGTCACTCTGAACAGGGCACCGAGTATTAAACGGGACAAAGTTTAGTTTCTCCGTTGGAACATATTGTTTTTCCTTACAAAATAAATACAAATAAAACATAAAGCCAATCGAAAGAAAAAAAATCGTATTTACATTTGAAATATTTACACAGGTAAATACTGCATATTACAGCATTACATGTAAAACAGAAAATACTCCTAAATAAAATAATTTTGATGGGAATATTAAAATTGTCTTGGAAGGTTCGAGAAATCACATGTAAATG
>NW_007601218.1:0-319 GCF_000523025.1 Cynoglossus semilaevis | reverse complement strand
CCCTGGAAAAGATGCAAGGCAGTCGATACTTGGTTGTTTGTGTAACATCGCAGGAAGGTAATGCAGCGACTGTAGCCATGAACTGCTCCGTGATACACAAATCCCCATTAGTTTAGCTTGTGATTTGTGTCAATATGCCTGGAATAAGAACAAATTTGTTGTTGTTGTTATTAATGTAATGTGTAACCACATGTTAGCATTTTAAACTTTATTCCAGTATGTAATATTTTCATGTGTATTTTACATACATAATGTAGATCCTTAATACATGTATCAATATATATGTATGCCATGATTGACTAGTTAGGGAGAAATAGCT
>NW_007601217.1:0-319 GCF_000523025.1 Cynoglossus semilaevis | reverse complement strand
CTATCTAAAGCAGCAAGGTATAGAAAAACAAAATACACACAAAAATGTAATTTCTGGTCTTCCTAAAATAAGTAAATAAACCACCGACCCCTAGCAGAAGTTCTCTACAAAAAGAACTCTTTTGTCATTTTGTCCAGTGTCACTGTCCACAAATGCCCTTAACTGGTAACTTATCTCTGTTCCTGGCTCCACTCTGTTAGCCAGCTATTTCAATATGATTCAGCTTTAACTCTCCAGATCATCTCAGTTTGAGAGATTTCTTATCAGGGGTAGTCATCTTGGAGCAAACAAGGATTGGAGACTGGGCCACAGTGGAAGA
>NW_007601216.1:0-319 GCF_000523025.1 Cynoglossus semilaevis | reverse complement strand
ACACATCTAAGTGATGCTTAAAGAGACCCACCTTTACAACTGAAATCAATGCAGTTACACTGTTAAATCTACAAATCATTATCAGTGAAAAGTGTTTAATAAACATGGAATAAACAGAAAAAAATAAGGAGTATTTCAGAATATTGTCTACTGGAGCCATCCCTTGTGTATGTGTTCCACAATGTATTTTTACAGATTTTTTTACCGTATCTTTTCCATAATGATGGAAATCAATTGTTAACTTTTGATTTTTGAAGAAAACCTTGAATGTGCTGCTCTTTATTTCTCTGATAAAAATCACCAGTTTCTTCACGACCTG
>NW_007601215.1:0-319 GCF_000523025.1 Cynoglossus semilaevis | reverse complement strand
TTTTTATCTTAGGTCCGATTTCCTGTATATCAGAGTAATGACTATTGCAGTATTGCAACTTTTATTTTGAAATTTCGGTCGAAACCGGAAGTTGGATGTCAGCCGTCAACATTTTTGTGATGGCTGTAAGGCTTTTTATAGGCATGGCGAAAAAATATTATAATTATTACTTTCAAAACTTTATACATGTATATATGTGCCTGAAGTTAACAATGTTGCAGTATGCGTGTTTGTGTGTTGAATTAGTTTGTTTTAAATGTCCCCTATTTCATGTGGTGATTCATAAATACATATAAATACATACACATATATGTATATA
>NW_007601214.1:0-319 GCF_000523025.1 Cynoglossus semilaevis | reverse complement strand
TTTTTTTTTTTTTACACAACTGAGTCTAATAATGTTTATCGCCTTGCTCTATTACCGTTAATTAGCGAAAACGTTTTGTGTCCACCAGGGGGAGCTGTTTCATCTAATGCGCCTTTTAAAGACCACGGAGACGCTGTCGGAGACAGAACTGGCCAGTCTGTCCATTCTCATGTCCGACTTCCAGACCTCTTTGGCTAGTATACAGCCTTCAGCCAAAAGAGAAGGCTTTGCTACTGTGCCAGATGTCACATGGGAGAATGTAGGAGCATTGCAGGACATCAGAGAGGAGCTGACTTTGGCTATAATGGTAAAAAAAAAA
>NW_007601213.1:0-319 GCF_000523025.1 Cynoglossus semilaevis | reverse complement strand
CTGCCTAGGAAGTAGGTTTGATTGACAGCTGTCATCAGCTAGTGTCATTCTCTGTCAGAGCAAAAACAGTACATTGTGCACTGGTAGATGAGATGATAATTAGAGTAAAATTTAGATTGTTTTTTTTTTCATCATCTTCGACATGTTCAGGTACAGTCATCTCTTACTGGATTTAAAGCATTAGCAAAAACAATTTTTAAAAAATGCAGGAGAAACTAAACAGGAGATGGTTCTAAACTCTGGCAGATAAAATAATGTTAATTCTCTTCACAACGGTTTGATTCACTTCTGCAAATTCACAAATCATCTTCTCTGACAG
>NW_007601212.1:0-319 GCF_000523025.1 Cynoglossus semilaevis | reverse complement strand
CACTGCAGTACAGCAATATTAAAGATGTTCTAACACTTTTTGTCTTTTCTCACAACACAGCGATGCAGCAGTCCATCCACTCCCAGTGGGATGTTGTCCCCAGTGGGTCCTGGGCCCACTGATGGACAACTCCAGTGGGAGGAAAGACAAGGCCAGTGGTTGAGGAGACGCAGGCTGGACGGTGCTATTAACAGAGTCCCAGTGGGTTTCTATCAGAAAGTCTGGAAGATCCTGCAGAAGTGCCATGGTCTGTCTATCGATGGATATGTGTTACCTTCTTCCACCACAAGAGAGGTTGGTGTGCTGGGGCTAAAAAAAA
>NW_007601211.1:0-319 GCF_000523025.1 Cynoglossus semilaevis | reverse complement strand
TGCCTCTGGGCCAAAGCGCCACCATTAATTGTAAAGTCACAAAAAAGAAATTTGAAGTTTGTGATGACTAAAGAGCATTAACAGCCGCGGCTTTTTTGGTCACATGAGCTTTAGTGGAAAACACAGCATCATCAGCATTTTGGTGTCTGTATCACCTTCTTCCACCTTTGTTTGCCGAGTCAGCTGTTCTTTAACTCACCATCAGCACAAACCGCTGCTGTCATGGAATATGCAGCACAAACGGGGCTAATATGCAGGAGAATGTGAAATCAAAAGATTTCGTCATCCGTCACAAAAATAGTGTTTCCTTTCGACTCTG
>NW_007601210.1:0-319 GCF_000523025.1 Cynoglossus semilaevis | reverse complement strand
TAGTTTAGTTAGAGATGATGTTTCAGGGAAAGGCAGCAGCGGCGGCGGAGATTCTCATGGACGCAGGCATGTGGTTCAATAAGGTAGTGTAGGAGGAGGAGGAAGGAGGGGTTCGTGGGTGATGAGGAGGATGTTGAATGGGATTCTTTGTTGACGGGGAAGTGAGTCGATGTTTTTCAGAACTGTGTTCTGGGGTGTAGGAGGGGCCCGGGGCCGCAGTCCAGAGTCGGAATTGTTTTACATCTACTGAAATTTTGTGGGAACTTTGGCGAGCTTTGAACTAAACTGTTGGGTTGTGAATAGATGAATTCAGAGAGGG
>NW_007601209.1:0-319 GCF_000523025.1 Cynoglossus semilaevis | reverse complement strand
GTGATGTATGAAAACAGTCCTATTGAGTTCCCAGTGGCAGAAACTGAATCCCATCTTGTTCTTCAGAATCGGATTGATACAGGAAGTGTGGGGAAAACAAGTGTTTGTAAATATATAGACCAACTAACGTTGGTCAGGTTTTGGGGTGTTTTGTCCTTGGGACACATTTGCTGGGATTGGACTGCCGACTGTCCAGTTAGAAGGTGGCTTATTTTACGCACGCTGAGCCACTGCTGGGCCAAGGATTGTTACTCGTCCTTGCATTTCTTTGACCATGTATTCCTCCTGACTCACTGACTGAGTCATAGAGGCTGAGCCT
>NW_007601208.1:0-319 GCF_000523025.1 Cynoglossus semilaevis | reverse complement strand
AGCAGTAGAACCTGACACATGGTTGTCGGTTCACTTCCCTTCTGATTTCTAACGTGCTCAGTTTCTACAGGGTCTCAGTCACACAAACACCTTCAGCCTAGTGTTGAGTCTGTGGTACTGCGGGTCAGAGCTTTGGTCTCAGAGACCCCCTGGTTGTACAGTAGCACTTGTGGAACCGATGGTTCTCTGAGTGAACAGACTGGCACACTGACAATAAGTACTGGGTGGAGAGAGAACAGCGCTCACGACAGAGGAGGCGCCGGAGAGGAAACAATCAGTCACAATGTGGCAGCAGCCTGGCACAGCCAGCGGGGGGCGG
>NW_007601207.1:0-319 GCF_000523025.1 Cynoglossus semilaevis | reverse complement strand
TAATAATTTCCCTCTTATGATTTTGTATGACATTACATACCAGCGATTTAATTGGAGTCATTTTACGTTGCGTATAATCCGCTTTGTTTTGTTAGCATAAACAAATGCTTCAATTAAATATTCTATATTTCAAATGAACTCTAAATGTAGCACCATTTCATCCAGTATTTTTCTCTTTCTACTGTACATTGTTTGCGTTGTTGCTGTTGTTGTAGAGAAACATTACTTACCCTGGGAGAGCAAAAGAGAGGACCAGAGTCTTTGGAACGAGTCTGGGGAGTCAAGAGCCCCCCTGCTAAGAAGCAAAAATAAAGCATTT
>NW_007601206.1:0-319 GCF_000523025.1 Cynoglossus semilaevis | reverse complement strand
ACTTTAATAGCTTTTTGTTAGATGTAGCATGTTAGCGTATTTATGTAACGCTAAGCGAAACTAAAAACAAATTTAAAACTTAAATGTAAAAATAGTAAAATAGTAATATCAATGGCAACAACAATAATAATAATAGTGTGAATTATTTAATTTTTAAATTAATAGCGGAACGTTTTTCAGGGAGATGCTTCCAGTGGGAAGGCTAAAACCGAGTCACAGATCGCGGCCGCCATCTTGGCTCCATGTGAGCTGTCTTCTTGGCCGTCAAGTAGATATTTTTCATGAAGGTGACGGTGTCAGAATAGGTGAGTTTAGGAGA
>NW_007601205.1:0-319 GCF_000523025.1 Cynoglossus semilaevis | reverse complement strand
TTTGTGATTTTGCCCGTTATTGGTTAAAAAAGGTTATTTTATAGTTTGCTCATACTCTTGGTTCCCTCCACATGTATTGTGATTGGTTGCTTGTTCTTATATGTGACCCTGGGTTTACTGGACTGGTAGACTGTCAAGGGCCTCTGACTAGATATCTGCTGGGAGCGGGACAATATAAATGAATGAAATGTCTGGTTCAACAAAATTTCGAGAGTTTGTTTGATTCCAGAAGGTTGTGGGGTTTGACTCCAACTGGGTCTCAGTTTGTCCCTGGGCATCATTTGGAGCCACGTGGGCCAAAGGCTGTGTCCCAACTCCC
>NW_007601204.1:0-319 GCF_000523025.1 Cynoglossus semilaevis | reverse complement strand
TTTAAACCTTGGTAAAAGTAGAAAGTATGAAAGTTAATATTATCCTGTATATATTTTTTTCCCAAAGATGTAAACTGAAGCTTTTTGGCTGTTGGTGTTAATGCAATATAATAATAATAATGAATATTTGAGAGCATATAAATTACTTTTACTTAATACTTATATTACATATTTATTTTTTTACTAAAACCAAAACTTGCCATTTTTTGTAATTTATTTTTACTTCATTTAGTCACAATATTATTAATTTGACAGTCAAAATGTTCTTTTTTTTTTTTTACAACAAACGCAATTGGCAACCTAAAATATACAATATGTC
>NW_007601203.1:0-319 GCF_000523025.1 Cynoglossus semilaevis | reverse complement strand
TCACAATTTTCCTTTTTAAGTTAAAGTAAAAGAGATTGATGGACTCACAGACTGGAGGAGAACGTATCTGCTCATGTCCTTCTATAGTACAGTCAAAACTGTCTGTTGGACTGATGTTGTCAAAGTGAAGATAGTTTTTTCCTCCAGCTCTCTGTCCGTTCTTGTACCAGACGTAGGAAAAATGATCAGACAGCTGACAACTGCTGTGACATGTCAGCTGTGTCCAGGTAGAAAACTGACCAACTGATCTCCTCACATCTATCTGGAGCTGAGGGTCTGTTGACAACAAACACAACATAACATAGAGATACAACATACA
>NW_007601202.1:0-319 GCF_000523025.1 Cynoglossus semilaevis | reverse complement strand
ATCCATCCATCCATCCATCTATTGAATTTAATAATCGAACATTTCAGATGTTACAGTATATTTTACAGAGATGTATCTTCCATATTATTACGGAGAAATTGTCATTTTAACATATATTCAAAATATGAAACATCAAATTAAACACTAAACTAATCAGTCAGTCAGAGGGATGATAAACTAAACTAAACATATTATGGAAATAATTTATTGAAAAGTAGTTTACTGATTATTTGAGAGCTGTTGTGATTCCTCTAAATACACTTGATCTGTTATTGACATTCTTGACATAACGTATAACCACTTTTTTGTTTTGTGGCCA
>NW_007601201.1:0-319 GCF_000523025.1 Cynoglossus semilaevis | reverse complement strand
TCAGTTGTCCAAACAATTAGCACCTGTGGCTACATGTGACCGACTAAAGAGTTTAAAACACAGCAGTTGTTTCCAGTCGATCAACAGCTTACCTAGATCAAAACATGGTCATCTTTGTCATAATAGAAATCCAGATATCACAAATAACCAATGCAGTTCTAGTGTACTTTTTTCCCTTTTCCCTCATCCTCTGTCTGAGTGCAGACTTCAACATTTCAGGTCTAGAGCTAGTTTTGACCTCCACTCCAGCCAGTCAGGTCTGGTCTAATCTGTCTGGTTCGCTGTCATCACCGCCTTCCTTAACCTTGTCCTCAGATAA
>NW_007601200.1:0-319 GCF_000523025.1 Cynoglossus semilaevis | reverse complement strand
AAAAATGTCCAATAAAGCTATGAATATAAATATGTATAATTAAATATCAAAGGCGTTCTTCTGTACATTCATGTCTTTGTATCTGTACATTAACACAGTAACCTCCCCCTCCCCCCACAGTATGTAGTTTTTTTGTGTACTTGTTTTTTTAGCGTTACATGGTTTTAACACCTATACATGTGTGACTTTACAAGCACGAAAACTTTTACATCTGCATCAGGACAAAACTATTATCCAGAAAGCGTGGTCCGAATTTGTCCTTTACTTTCCAAATTATGCTGATCACCAGAGGAAAAAAGAAAAAAAGAAGAAAAAAAAA
>NW_007601199.1:0-319 GCF_000523025.1 Cynoglossus semilaevis | reverse complement strand
TCTGCTAAATGCATAAACGTAAATGTTAAGTCTTGAATGTTGATTATCTATAGGTTTGCTGTTCAATAGTTTAATACAAAAAAAGTGAAAAGAAAATGAGAAGAACTGATATTTAAAACAACAACTAACCTTGGTGTCTGTCCACCTCCCTCTTTGACACAAACACACATCACTACATCATTATCTACATCATCTAGCAGCCTGACCACCCTTCATGTGTTTGCGGTTTAACTGGTTATTATCAGAACAGACCAGTGTTATTTTTGGGTCTATTTACAAAATCAATGCAGCAATAGTCAAAAATGGCAGAGGAAATAAA
>NW_007601198.1:0-319 GCF_000523025.1 Cynoglossus semilaevis | reverse complement strand
GGGGGGATTGTGGGGAGAGTGAAGTAGTGAAGGTAAACCTAGAGGTGACAGAGTGGATGACAATGAAGGCAGGAGGCAGGGATTAAACAAGAAAACAAAAATGGTCAGAGATAGAAGTTGAACTAGATGGCATCTGGAGGAGCAAAGAAGGAAGGAGGACAAGGAAAACAAAGATGGGGAGGGAGATTGGAGGAGATGCAAAGTGGAAAAAGAGAGGAGAGGGGGAACAAAAAATGAAGACGGACAGAGAAAATGAGGGAGAAAGAGGAAAGAAAAGGATACAAGAAGTGAAAAGATGAGAGGAGAGGAGGTGAGGAAG
>NW_007601197.1:0-319 GCF_000523025.1 Cynoglossus semilaevis | reverse complement strand
ATCCCAAATATTCATGACATCATTTCTGACCTTGATGGCCCACTGATGTCACAGCATACTTATGTTCTGCAGTGTTGTTATCTGTTGACTTTAGTGTCCATACTGGGGTTGTTATTGAGTTTAGGAAAGAATTACGGTACAAAATAGAAGTCCTATTTTGCCAACACCAGCTCATGATCGGTCACTCTCTAAAAAAAGAAGTAGAATGGACTTATAGTCAATTATAGTTAGAGAGAATAAACGGCAGAGCGTCTGCGTGTCATTAACACTGCCAGGCCACTAATAAATCACCGGGCTTTCAATTGCATGCTAGTCGTAT
>NW_007601196.1:0-319 GCF_000523025.1 Cynoglossus semilaevis | reverse complement strand
GTTGTTGTTGTTTGTTTAACGTGTTGGGGGTTATTTATATCTACAATTACAACTGAAATGTTCGTTCTTGCAGAGGTGTTAGTTTGAGTAAAGGTTACAGCCCTGAGTCTGATGCTGCTTCAGCTGCAGTACCAGTGATGACCACAAGAGGGTTATCCTGCAAAGCCGGGGTTGGCAAGCGGTGTAACTCGTAAATAATTTACAGGGGCCGTTAAGTAAGAGCTGCACACAGAAAGTCGTGAAAAAGAACACTGATGGATTCTTGATCGAATATTTGTAGCTAACAATAGAAATGACATTGTAGTGGGGCGGGCGCCCC
>NW_007601195.1:0-319 GCF_000523025.1 Cynoglossus semilaevis | reverse complement strand
GTTTTTTACCCGACGCCCCTCTATAGCTGTTCACTTAGTGCCATGTTTCTATATATAAGAAAGATTAATTCATATTCAACAGATGACATTAGTTCAGTAAACAAAATTGTTCAAGAAAAACTCCAAATCATTATTTATTTCAAATAAATAAAAATATACAGAATAGAAATTAATAGAATTTGCGTAGAAATAGTATGAATACAATACGTTTGTGATCTAAAGGTAAAGCATATATACATTTAATACACTAAAAAACTAAATATAATTGAAAAAATATATAATAATAATTTTCTCATATCAATCAGGATAGTAAAAAAAA
>NW_007601194.1:0-319 GCF_000523025.1 Cynoglossus semilaevis | reverse complement strand
AAAAAAAAAAATCTGGAAACTTTTTTTATAAAAACATTTATTTGGCCCATTAGCAGATGGTGGTTTTTCACAAATAACATTCATCAGTTCAGTTTGTCAAAATACTTCAGTTTGCCGGACGGGTCTGGAATGATCTGGAAGGAAACCATTTGTTGAATTAGCACACATTTATTTTTAAATCATGAACTAAAACAGTTCTTGTAAAACTTACTGTGTCGCTGCCGGGCTTCCATCCTGCTGGACACACTGTGGAGGAGACGACATGACAGCCACTTAAGAACAGCTCCTAAAAACATTGATCTGTGACCCAGATAAATCT
>NW_007601193.1:0-320 GCF_000523025.1 Cynoglossus semilaevis | reverse complement strand
TTCAGCACCAAGGAGAGCGGCCTCAGCGTGTATCACCGTCACATTTCAGCACCAGAGACAGCTCCGGTGCCTCATGATCTCTCATTCCGCTCACGTGGAATCTGGATCTGTTTAACATGCCATTAAAATATGATTTATATTACTATAAAATCCAAGGTGACGCTGCCACGGGCGAATTCAGGTTCAACAGTCAGCGTTGACGTCACACCTCAACCAGGTTACAACCACACAGCAGAAAAACACTGTGACAGTGAGCCTTAATAACGACTGAACCTTCTGACTGGTCCACGTCACAGCACGGAGATGTTCTGAAGCTGAGC
>NW_007601192.1:0-320 GCF_000523025.1 Cynoglossus semilaevis | reverse complement strand
CTGGTGCTGCATGGTTTTGATGCGATTAGCTCTAGCGCTCTAGCTAGTTTGGATTAAAATGTTAAGATGTATATATTTTATTATTTAAATGTTATCATTAACTCTACTTTTATGTTTTTTATACTCCCAGCACGAGACGTGTGTTTGTTGCTCCAAAATGGACTGACTTTTCATGATTTTACCGCATTTTTTTTTTAACACCTCGCAAAGAGAGTACGCTGCCGCTGCAAATACACGAAACTGTTTTTTTTTTAAAAGATTATTTTAACGCTCTGATTTCCGTAATGTTTTACTTGATAATCAGCGGAATTATTTACTAC
>NW_007601191.1:0-320 GCF_000523025.1 Cynoglossus semilaevis | reverse complement strand
CCGCTGGAACTCCTCTTTGAAGTCTCAACGCCCAAAAGATTGAACGGCATCTCCCTGGAGGTTTTCACGGAGCTGTGGTCGGATATGAAGTGTCCTAACATAACACAACACGGGCATTGTGGGGGAAAATTGATTAAAAAAACCTTGACGGAGACTTTATTGGTCGAACACTGTAAAAACTGTTGTTGTTAGAGCGTTGCATTGTTTGCCGTCACCTTTGAACACCAGTGCAGCATGATATGTTAATGACATGTTCTGTCATTGTGATGTGAAATACTTGTATGTTTTTTCGCTAATGTTTGGGGTTCTTTTTTTATTGA
>NW_007601190.1:0-320 GCF_000523025.1 Cynoglossus semilaevis | reverse complement strand
GCGATGGATGATGTGGTCGAGTTTGGTCTAAACATATCCAGGAACTCTGGAAACTGTAAATTTGGGGAATGCCCTTTCCTTTAGCCGTTGACTTAGGAACAACGCCAGGTGAACTAGCTCCAGGTCAGCTGCTCCTTTACTCAGATTTACGTCACGTGACAAACGCTGTCATCAAAACAATGGAGCAACTTTATTCTCACCGTAAAGACAAATATCACTAACGGAAAAGGAAAACCTGAGGTAAAAGAGGAGAAATCTGGGCTTCAGAGTGAGCTTTACAGACCAGGACCAAGTCAGATGAGATGACAGGAAGTGGACTT
>NW_007601189.1:0-320 GCF_000523025.1 Cynoglossus semilaevis | reverse complement strand
CGTACAGCACGGCGGGAGTTGGTGCAAATACAATTCACTTCCAGGGCGGTTTTATCATCAAAAGCACATTACGGAGCTGTAGTAATACCGAGCCTCCTCACCTGTGGAATGGGAAAGTGAGTGGCGTACTGAATGTGCCGTGGTTGTTCGTACAGCTGAGGAAAAGCTGGGTCCAGGCCTTTGTCTTTACAGCCCGCCTTGTTGTCCTGGTCCAGAGCTGGTTTCTCAGGAGACGGACTGCCCTTAGACTCGCAGTGCATGGGAGGGGAAAACATCTGCATGGAACGAAGGTAACAAAAAAAAAGAAAAAGAAAAGAAAA
>NW_007601188.1:0-320 GCF_000523025.1 Cynoglossus semilaevis | reverse complement strand
ACAAGTAGTGTCCAAATAACATCAGTACCAACATCATAATAACAGTGTTCTAGCACTGCATGGACTGAGGAAAACACAGAGGGCATCTCTACTGACCCCTGCTGAGGAGTGTTGTTTTTGCTAATCCACAGTGACATAAACTAATCCCATCAACATCAGCAGCTTTTTAAAGAAGGAAACAATTGTCATTTCTGGGATAACCTTCACTCAACACCTCTTATCATTCCTTTCAGCCACTTCATTCAGCTGTGTATCTATTACGCCAGCTCAAACAAGAGGCCGTCAACAAAATACAGTTGCTCTATTCCAACCTGAATAAG
>NW_007601187.1:0-320 GCF_000523025.1 Cynoglossus semilaevis | reverse complement strand
AAAAAAAAAAAAACAGTAAATGGTGATTGGCTCAAATGTGTAATCGATAGCCAGTAAGCTGTTGAATAACTTGCCTACCTGCTTTTTAGGCAGAATGGGCAGGTGTTCAATTCTTCATTCTTTGTACTATTGTTCTTTCATTTTCGCAGTACTAAAGACCTGTACTTAAATGCGGATGTTCTCTAGAAATGTACGTCACTGTATGTCAGAGAGTGCTTATTAGCCAAGTGTTCCGTCTCATCAATTTTGCCACTTGAATAGTACCTTATAAAGCGTCTATTCCATTTAATTGTCGAATATTATAGTTGCTAGTTAGAGAG
>NW_007601186.1:0-320 GCF_000523025.1 Cynoglossus semilaevis | reverse complement strand
GTCAGAGTTCTTCACCACCGACAGAACACCAGGAAAAGAGAAAAAATAAGTCAAATATTGTTAAGATATAGTTTTTTTTTAACGTAAGGTAATCATATTTTCTTTTTCAGGAACATGTCCTAAAACTTTTTCAGTGTATATCATGTACTCATCCCATAAGTGATGGGGTTTGGCAAAATTTCCAAACCCCATCCACAGCATTACATTGCTGAGCGTTAGTGCTAGCGCAGGTGCATGTTTCTCCACATTAGGGTCACGCAAACACTTACCTACTAACTATGCATTAAGTAGCTCATACAACCCCTCTTCAAAACATCCTA
>NW_007601185.1:0-320 GCF_000523025.1 Cynoglossus semilaevis | reverse complement strand
GAGGACGACAGAAAACCAGAACCTTATTTCTAACAGTGTAAAACATCTGAGTGAAGTGTGTCAACAGAAGGCGGAGGGTTTGATACCAACCTGTCCCCCAAGGGGTCCCCGAACCCAGGTTGGTTTGTGAAACACTGCTGTGAAAGGACAAAACAAAGTGTTCATGTCAACGATTTGTTTGTTTACAATAATTCAATTTCAGGACATGACTACAAGTACTATAAAGTAATAAATACGCAAAATTATATTACAATAAAATACATTTAGTGACATTTTTATCCAAAGGGCCTTAAATTTTGAGCCAGTTAATCAACAATCAA
>NW_007601184.1:0-320 GCF_000523025.1 Cynoglossus semilaevis | reverse complement strand
TACAACATTTATTTTTCGATTGTTGAAAGAAAATCTATTCAAAAAAATCTAAAAATGCTGAGATTGTTTAATAAATATTATATATATTTATTAAATATTAATACATATATGTGTAAAAAATATTTGTTAGTGTTAACTCATTATTATCCAGTACTACTTATATATTTATATTATTTATTAATTTAACCTGTGGTAGAATTTACTGTTTAGGAAATGACTTCAGATCAAAATTAATTAAACTTTATTCATTATAGGTTTACATTGGAGTAGTCATTGTCACCTTACTGTAATAGACTAAATGAGTGTGTGTGTGTGTGTGT
>NW_007601183.1:0-320 GCF_000523025.1 Cynoglossus semilaevis | reverse complement strand
TATATAAACAAAAGAGCAATCAATTAGTATTGAATGAATACGAGAAATGCACATAACTTCAGACCCTCCTGGAATTGTCAGACAAACGTTTAAAGAGTCAAAGAGATGGTAGCTACTTCCAGAAGGATAAAAACAAGAAGGCTCTACAAGCCGGGATCCTGCAGGTCCTTGAAGTCTCACTGGGCTAAACAATGGTAAGGAGCCTGACATTGTAAGGCGTCGCAGGACAGTCGCCGCACGAGACCTCAGACAGCTTTAAGGCCTAAGCTGGTAACATATGTGGCACAAGAGCATTAGCTTAAGCTGGAAAAAGTTGCCAG
>NW_007601182.1:0-320 GCF_000523025.1 Cynoglossus semilaevis | reverse complement strand
ACTGGTAGATCCTGCTCTACTTATTGGGCACCTCTGATTTTATCCACCCAGTCAAACCACCCAACCACAATACACTCGCAATACATACATCAGCAAATCCAGAACCAGCTTAACGCCCCCTCCCCTCAAAGACCCACCACTACACATTGAGATTTTTACCAGCTACGTCGAACTCAATCTCCAGTGTGAGCTGAGCAGTGATGGACGAGTCTCTGAGCAACTGATTGGTTTCCTCCAGGGTGGAGTCTTCAGTAGGAACTCCATTTATGGACAAGATCCTGTCGCCGATCTGTAGGATGCCACACCTGTACAAACACAAA
>NW_007601181.1:0-320 GCF_000523025.1 Cynoglossus semilaevis | reverse complement strand
TTTTTTTCAAGTTATAAACATTAAACCTTGTAGATTGAACTTAAAATAAAAAACCTAAATTCAAAGTATTTAAATTTTTTGTTTCCATCCGAGTTCTTCTACCTGTCCATCTCCTGGACCAGTTTCTCATGCCTTTGTGCCCCCCCTCACTCCCCCCCCTTCTATTTTGGCATGCCCATGCCAGGTATTTGTTCAAATTCCTCACACCCCGTGGGGATAGGTATGCCCCCCCCTCCTCCTCCTCGGCCCTCTTTTTGTATTTACTGCCGACCTCTATCTATCTTATGCATACGCCAGCACACGTATGAAGCAGCCGGCCT
>NW_007601180.1:0-320 GCF_000523025.1 Cynoglossus semilaevis | reverse complement strand
GTGAATTATTTGTCATTGTGACACTGAACACAACTAAATGTGACCTTTTAACTCACCCACTGCATTCCATATAACAGCGCCCCCTGTATGGTTTCCACATTGCTCTTTACATAAAGAGACAGTTTTATCCAATGAATGTAACTTTTGTGTTTGTACAACTAACTACTGCTTAGGGTAGAACAGATCATTTCAATTTTGCTTCTGCTGGAGCGCCGAGAAAAGTCCTTAATGTCAGCATCTTCAAAGGTTAACTGTGTTTGACGAATAGCTGTGGTATTTAAAAATTTAAATTCAAATAAAATAAACGATAGTTCCTCATT
>NW_007601179.1:0-320 GCF_000523025.1 Cynoglossus semilaevis | reverse complement strand
TTTGCCCCGTCTTCTTACCCGTGCCAGTATTGGATAGGCCAGCCCTAAGATGCCCTGCCAGTTAACGCCAGGCAGGAAGAATCCATCGGACGACAGGATGGCAGCGATGTTGATCGTGATGGTCCCGTTTGGACCTTTGGGGATGGAGACCAGGTCCAGGCCCAGTTCACCTTCCCAGTTGCCCTGCGTGTACCTGACGGCCACAGTGCGACCCACCGGCTGGTACGTAGTAGAGCTAGAGACGGAGGAAGAGGAGGTGGTGAAGATGGGACTAAGGCACATGATGCGTCTTCTGTCCTTCGTCTGTCCTCTGCACCCCA
>NW_007601178.1:0-320 GCF_000523025.1 Cynoglossus semilaevis | reverse complement strand
CACTGAAAAGGTACATGTTCGTTATATATTCCTACCAAAAATATGTACCGTACTGTATTAAATATATGTACATATACAAACTTGTTCACGATGGTATACTTAAAGGAGAACGGTACCAAGCAGCAGGTGGGGGTTCATGCACTCAAACAGAATGCCTCCAAACAGCGATCCTCCCAGGTATCCCAACGAGCGTCCTAAGAAGACGTAGGAGATGTTGCTGATGTTCTTTTTCACATTTAAAGCCAAATCCTCAAAGGTTGGGCCGAGTACTGAGATACTCATCCCCTGAAAAACACAAGAGAATATTGACATAGGTTGTA
>NW_007601177.1:0-320 GCF_000523025.1 Cynoglossus semilaevis | reverse complement strand
CAAACAAAAGCAGATCGGACGATATGCCGACACGAGCTAAACAAACAGAAATTAATGCGCCGACGAGCGTTGCCAAGGACTCTACTCAAAGAGCGCGGTGCTGCAGAAATTCCGTGGCGGATCAATGTGGTGTAATAACTACTGCTTGATTTAGGAACCTGCTTCTACTTTGTCACTGACGTTTACAGATTTTGATTTTGTTGTGTTGTGCACCGTGGGCAGATGATTTATGGCCTGACTCGGTGTGACTGTGCAAATCACCGTAGTCTTTAGCTTCACGATCAGACACTAAATGGCAGCCCGTGTGGTACATACCTAGT
>NW_007601176.1:0-320 GCF_000523025.1 Cynoglossus semilaevis | reverse complement strand
TTTTTTTTTTTTGTATGGTTTACTTTATTAGCAATGGAAATGAAAGCTATTAGGCGCCAGCTCCGACACAAACAGCTATGAATATTTAAGCCTTATTCAAATGCAAAAGAGTCGCACAAACAAGACTGAGTAAGAGCCGGGGTAATTCAGTAACTCCGTAAAACCCATCTCATGTTGTGTTTTGGTTGGTGAACAATGCATTTTGACTTAAGCTACAGGTAAGTACCGAGGTGTTACTGACGAGATTTGAAGACAAGTCAATTGGAAAAAACGATGTTTCTACATCAGAGACTGAATCCATTTATATTTCAATCTTTCTT
>NW_007601175.1:0-320 GCF_000523025.1 Cynoglossus semilaevis | reverse complement strand
TCTGTGTGTATTTTTCTGGCAACACACAGGTCACCTAAGTGCTAATGCTTAGTTGGTTTTGAATTAACTAAATACACCTTTTTTTGTTGTTTTATTGACCTTGTCTGAGATGACAGGAAGTGATGTTTCACTGTTAAAAAAGAGGTTTTGATGTTTAGGTATTTCATGTTCAGTGCTATTTAGTCGAAAAAAATAAAACATTTGTCCAAGAAAGACATTTTTACGCTGAAATTTCACGCAGCATTTAACCAAATATATGTTTACAAGAAGACGTTCACATTACGTTTTCTATTTAAATATCATTATCATAACTCTTGGAT
>NW_007601174.1:0-320 GCF_000523025.1 Cynoglossus semilaevis | reverse complement strand
AAAGCTAAAAAAGGTTTGTACGTACAATATTGGAAATTACTGTATTCAAATAGTATATTATAGTTAAATGTAAACAAATTTGGTGGTATGATACATCAAAAACATTACGCTCACACTCTAAATGTATTAATGTTTGTGTGTACACTCAAACACATATACACATACATATGTGTATGTAAATATATGCAACATATATACACACATACATATGTGTATGTACGTGTAAATATACACAGAAATATATAAACATACATATACTGTATATTTATATATTTCATAAATATATAAACATTTATACTGTATATATACATACACATATA
>NW_007601173.1:0-320 GCF_000523025.1 Cynoglossus semilaevis | reverse complement strand
GGGGGGGGGGTGAGGGAGGGAGAGATCAGAGAAGTAAAGAAAGTGAGAGTCGGAGGCAGATGCCAAGTGTTTTAGTTCGGCGTCGACTGTTGCTATTTATCCGCCGCCTGCTAAACAAATAAGACGACTGTCGGCTCTGTGATTGGCCTGGTGGGAAGCTGTCGGCGTCGGGGCGACGTCGCCCCTCAGACGGTGACAAAGTCTTCGACACTCCTGCTGTTCTCTGCTCTGACATGTTCAGCAACACTTCAGCAGATGTTTGCAGATCTTTGCTGTCACACAAGATTCTCCAACACAGAAACACCACGAGAGTTGATCAA
>NW_007601172.1:0-320 GCF_000523025.1 Cynoglossus semilaevis | reverse complement strand
AAGTCAACCGCTTCTCACTCACCAACTCTTCACCTCAGTGAACGGACGTTCGGACGCGTCCTAACCTTCTACCTGCGAGTGTTCCGGACTCTGGGATGTTATGACTTCACTATGAATGTGAATGTGTCTTGACACAAACCTTCTACTCACTGCAACGTCAGTCTCTGGCCATAAAGCAAAATGACTGTATATTTTTGGAGATGTATGTTTATTTTCCTAAATAAATTATTTTGGTGTCGACATCATCCATTCAGGAAGTTGAATGTTGTTTATTCTTGTATTTGTAGCCATGTTTAACCTGAATTAAAAAAAAAAAAAAA
>NW_007601171.1:0-320 GCF_000523025.1 Cynoglossus semilaevis | reverse complement strand
ATAAACAGGGACACTATCGTCTCAGCAGCGACATCCAGTGGCATGCTGAAGTAGAAAATAAAAGTATCAGCTGTATATCAGTATCAGCAGACACAAGTTACAGTAACAGATGTTTATTTTGTAACTGATTCAGACTGTGAACTATTTGACCAACATTTTTAAATAGTGGGATGTTGTGTGTTTGTGTGTTTCAGGCAGAAGACAAGGCTGATGTTTTGAACAAAGAGCTGCTGAGCACCAAACAACGTCTGGTGGAGACTGAGGAGGAGAAGAGACGGCAGGAGAAGGAGACGGCTCAGGTAACAGTCGCTCTCAGCACA
>NW_007601170.1:0-320 GCF_000523025.1 Cynoglossus semilaevis | reverse complement strand
CCCAAAGATTTGATTTATTTCTTTCATGTGTGTTAGCAAATGTCAATCCTTTTCTTTTCCGTTCTGTTTCGGTCCTAACAGAAAATAGGCCATGTGTATACATGTGGATTTAAACCATATGTGGTGTTTGTAAAACCCCCATGCATTGAGGAGCTTCGTCTGACCAGACGCAGGGCAAAATCCATCCGCGATAAAGAGGACACAACCCCTACTCACATCTTTGCCGTAAGAGGAACATGACACGACACCACATTGAAAAAAACGCTGGACTAGTGCATGGTTTTTCTGACGTAAATTAGTACTAGAATCATCCTATTTAT
>NW_007601169.1:0-320 GCF_000523025.1 Cynoglossus semilaevis | reverse complement strand
GTATATTTAAGCATAACTAGAATATTTCAAGGATGTGAACAAGTATATTTAAATTTATGAACAGTATAAATAGTTGAGTAGATAAATAGTTAAATAAAATAAACGTTAGTCGTATAATTTGTATATATTTAAACAACCATTATTACTAGGAGTTGCTGTACATATTTACATCATATTATAAAGGCGAGATCATTCATTTTTCCGCAGTATAATCGTTATGAATATTCATATACATATACTGTATATATACGCCCACATCCACATATATACATTATATATGTAAAGACATGCACACACACATATATACAAATATACATAAA
>NW_007601168.1:0-320 GCF_000523025.1 Cynoglossus semilaevis | reverse complement strand
ATTCATGGACATCCGTCAGTTGTCGTTTGTGTCTACAAATGTTTGGCTTTTTGTATCTCAGGGAACTGCTGAGATACGTCTTGTTTTGCGGGCCAAATAGTTTGAGATCTCCGTTGTGAGACACTCAACGACAACATTCAACTGAATAGTTTTTGGAGATTTTGTGGAGATGTGAGTTTTAGAAAACATGAGGATAATATCCGACCTCCAGCCATTTTTCGAGTTTTGCCTTTTTTCTTTGGTTTTCTCTTAACCAAAAAATCTCCGTGCCCGCACTTTCCTTTTTCTTTTTGAGTCCTTGTTGAGTCCAAGACAGCCTG
>NW_007601167.1:0-320 GCF_000523025.1 Cynoglossus semilaevis | reverse complement strand
CGGTACAGTCAGTACTGTCAGTCGTTAGTAGTTTAACTGACAGCAAAGCTGCTTTTAAGTCCACATCGTAGTAAAGTCTAAATTGGGTTCTTTCTTCTGTACTGCTTTAACACTAAGTGACAAGTACGTTGTCTTTTCTGTGGCTGCTCCACAGAAATCGTACCCTGGGGACTTTAATGGAGTTCATCATCCATGTAGTTTGTTCAGCTGAACCATGAGACACGGTTTGAAGACCTTGAAACTAAAGTTACTCAATAGAAAGCGGGTGATGTGCTAGTGCTGCACAATCCGTCTAATCACAACCACGTTATCACGTACTG
>NW_007601166.1:0-320 GCF_000523025.1 Cynoglossus semilaevis | reverse complement strand
TCTGCATCCTCCTACCTCATTGGATTTGCACATCTTGCTGAACTTCTCGGTGTCTGTGCAAAGCTTCCTTTCCTCAGAGACGGTCACGGCTCCTGAGCGAAAGAGCAGAGACAGAACGTGGACGGTGAGGAAGGAAAAACAGAGACCTTTAAAGTTTTGAACGGGGAGATTTGAGGAGGACTGAACCGACTTTCTCCTCCATCCTTGGTTTGAATGTGGACAATATGGCCACATATGTGCAACACATCTAATGTTATTGTCTAAATAGGAGCATTACTTATAATGAAAGAAAATATGGCAGTCTGTGGGAAAACAATTTT
>NW_007601165.1:0-320 GCF_000523025.1 Cynoglossus semilaevis | reverse complement strand
GGACAAGTTTTGCAGGCCGGATTAAAAACCTAAATGTGCTGTATCTGGGCCCCAGGCCCTAGTTTGCCCATGTCTGGTCTAGAGTTCTGCATAGGTTCAGACCTAGTCCAGTTCTCCTCAAGACGCACCTACTGAAGTCTGCTGTAGTGAGACTAAACTAAAACAAGTTAGTTGTCAAAGTTCGCAGAGGGAAGGGAGAGGCAGATAACACAAAGAACACCATCCTCACACAAAAGTCAGAGTTGTTATGTTGGAACTCCAAAAAAAAAGGGTTGGCATACAAATATTTGTTGGACAACTATATTCTGATTTTCAGAATA
>NW_007601164.1:0-320 GCF_000523025.1 Cynoglossus semilaevis | reverse complement strand
CTATGCAATTTTTATTTTTACAACATATACAATAGAATTTATGTTCTACTAGGCTTAAAAAAATAAATTAACCTATAACACCACTTTTTCACTTTAAGGCAGTTGTTCCTAAACAAATTTTGTGAAACGCCCTTTTATAGGTAGGACTTCATCGAAACCCTGACCTCCCTCTACACTGACACAATTACAGCATTGAAGTCTACACTTAACTTTATTTCAAACACTCTAATGGAAAAATGTAAAAAAAAAAAAGTCAGTGCATTTTCCTCACTTATTTTTAATGGATCACCTTTCCAGGGAGGTGAAGAGGGAAGTGGCCA
>NW_007601163.1:0-320 GCF_000523025.1 Cynoglossus semilaevis | reverse complement strand
TGCCTCTGGGCCAAAGCCCCAAATCAGTAAATTTGTAATCTGTTAATTATTCTCTCAGATTATATTTTTGGTAGCCACCTGATGAAACAGTTGTGTTTAACTAACTATTTTAACAAAACCTTTCAAGTTATTCTGCAGTTTGTCTTCCATTTTTATCAGTAATATACTATATAGTGTAGTTGCCAAGATGTGATGATAAACTTTATTCCTGTTTCTGTTTCCTGGACAATATTTCTACATCCAAACAAATGGCCTTAGCTTTACTCACCAATTTCATATGTTTCACAGCATGGTTTATTCATTTTTTAAAAACGAATAAA
>NW_007601162.1:0-320 GCF_000523025.1 Cynoglossus semilaevis | reverse complement strand
AATAATATGTATTTTCTGGGGGGCAGAGTGGGGGTCGTGGTGGTTCCAGTTCTTTCAGAAACTTTCTCCTGTAGTGAATTGGCTACAGGCTGCCGTGGCTTATGTAACCTCCATGTCTGGTAACATGAGAGAAACCCAGTCAAAGTCTAAGATCTCTTCAGAACCTTCCTCAGAACTCCACAGTGATGAAGAGAAATGATAAGCGGTTGGAAATGAAGCTGTTGGACTAGTTTCCAGGATTCACCGTGTGAACTGAGGGTTAAACAGTTTAAGGCTGTGCAGCAGTTATTTCAAAGGACGGAGGTTGAAGTGAAAGGCTG
>NW_007601161.1:0-320 GCF_000523025.1 Cynoglossus semilaevis | reverse complement strand
GTTGTTAAAGAGCAGGGACGCTAGGAGTTTGTAAGCTTTGGACTTTTACCGCAGGAACAGAAACAAGAACTATTTCATTCCCTAAAAACTGTTCTTGGCTGTAGTTCACACTGTTGGTTTGTTTGAATAATATAAAAAAACTTTTAGAACATGAAAAGCGAAGTCTTTTTGATCAAAGGATAAAAAAAAGCTAATGATACTTTGTAAGAAAAACTTTCAACAGCCAAACCTTGAGTCTCGAAAAAGTAACAACTGGAGAAATAATCCTCTGCAGAGTGATGACATCAGATGAATCAGAAATGTTGCTGCTTGAGCTGATT
>NW_007601160.1:0-320 GCF_000523025.1 Cynoglossus semilaevis | reverse complement strand
ATACAGGTGGGTGGAAATGATAATTCAGACACAGACAGGTGGTATAAATCCATTCCTTATTGTGAATTCAGGATGTTGCTTGTATTGTGCAGCAGCGAGCCTCTTTATCCAATGGAGCTGCCATCCATCCCTGCTGTGGCACTGAACAGGCACATTCAAGGGACTCCCACATCAACCATAGAATCCCTGCTGCATATACATCAGAGGGCGGTGTGGAGCGACAGAGACCGATTTGGACTGTAATGGCCCGGTGTGACTCGCCGTACGATCTTTTTTTATTAGTTTAGGAATGACAAAATATCAATTTGGACAGAAGCCAG
>NW_007601159.1:0-320 GCF_000523025.1 Cynoglossus semilaevis | reverse complement strand
ATGAACATTTTGTTTTCTGACTGCTTTATGACCTATTCATTTTGCACTTACTAGCTACATGTTAGCTTAAGGAGCAGAGCAGCTTAATAAGAGGCGCAAACTGCCAGATTATGACATCATCATGTTAAAGTTACAACTGTCACACGAGGGGCGTTCAGGGGCCGTCGGAAACTTGCTGAAACTATGTTGAATAGTGCAGGACAAATAGTTTAAAAACAATAATACCAATAAAAGTAATAATTCCTCCAATTTCTTAGGACTCCATAGCGCTCTCTGGTGGCACCGACTTTTAAAGTGCTGGATGAGTAGATAAAAAAAAA
>NW_007601158.1:0-320 GCF_000523025.1 Cynoglossus semilaevis | reverse complement strand
GATCAGTGTGTCAAGAAAGGACTGACCAATCGTTAGTTGTTGCTACTGTATTATGAATGACTAAATCACTGCTTGAAATTAAGCTATATAAAGGAAACAACACCAATGACATCACCCAATGGTGCATATTAAAACTTCATCTCAAAGGTATTTCCTTGTAAAGTACTTCTTGCCATTGATTTGTTATAAAATTACAAGGACATATTGACAATATGGACATTTTTTGTTCTAATGACCGGCCTTCTCTCTCACCAGTTCCTCTAACATAATGCTGTTGGTATGATTAAAGTTTGTTATTAGGGATGCACTGAAATTAAAAT
>NW_007601157.1:0-320 GCF_000523025.1 Cynoglossus semilaevis | reverse complement strand
CTGCTGCTGCTGCTGCTGCTCTGGACTCTGGGCTCGGTTTTGCTCGCATCCGGAGCTACAATGAGAATGACATCATTCCTGTTTGGATAGGACAACAGGAAGTTGGAAGAGACGGAGAGCAGCGGGGAGTGTCGCTGACAACACCAGTATAAAGGAGTTTTTAAACAGAGAAGAAGTGAAACTACAGCCATCACAGGGTCTGGTTCTTATCTGGAGCTGCCACGTTTTTCATTCTGTCTATATCTAATACTTCACACTGACTGATTCACCACAGTTAATCATGATTAATGTTGATAAATCCACAGCTGAGCTGGGATTAA
>NW_007601156.1:0-320 GCF_000523025.1 Cynoglossus semilaevis | reverse complement strand
AGCACACACATACACCCACACACTAGCTGTCACTGAGCCAATTGGGCAATAAAAAGACCATTTTGACCAATGAGCCTTGCAATTGAACAACTCTCTCCCCCTCACTCCCTACTGTCCTCTGATTGGTTTATGTGTGCGTGCCTCCAAGAACAGGACCTCTGATTTCCCACAGTGCCAAGGATCATTTACAACACGCTCTCAACCCCAGAGTTTATGCCTCGCACGCCACGGCGCTCGATATCGTGATCATGATCACCCACGAACAATGCGAGAGAGTACGAGTCCCTGCATCCTTAAAAGAAGGCGGATTCAAAATCCCC
>NW_007601155.1:0-320 GCF_000523025.1 Cynoglossus semilaevis | reverse complement strand
TAAAGTCCATTGAACCGTCATCTGTGTTGGCGTGTGTGTTAAGGAGAACTCATACTACACAGTAAAAGAGGTTAGCACATGGCAAATCATTGGGCCACGTAATTTTTATTAATGTGTATAGCAATTACATGTCACACCAATAGAATAAAGTATTTTTTCTTAATCTTAATCTGGCAGTCCAAAGTAGCTGGTCGGTTCCTATGTCAGCCTGTGTTTCACTGGAGACCTCAGATCCTTGATCACTGAATCAGGGAACCTTGCTATATGGGATGTGTTGGAAGACCAGCATCTCTCTCAGGACAGAGTCAAGCTTGTTCCAC
>NW_007601154.1:0-320 GCF_000523025.1 Cynoglossus semilaevis | reverse complement strand
GTAATTTCTGCATAGTTTGGTATCCACATTCTACAATAGTTGGTTAGGCCCAGAAATGACATCATCTGCTTTTTTGTAGTAGGCTTTGGTGCCTGCAACACAGCTCTTTTTCTATCTTCTACTATGGTTCTTCCTCCTGCACTAAGATTATGGCCCAAATATTTTACTTGGGTTTTGCACATTTGCAGCTTGTTTTTGCTAACCTTATGACCTTCATTGGCCAAATGTTTAAGTAACGCAATCGTGTCTTGTTCACAGGTATCTTTATAGGGAGATGCTAACAGTATGTCATCAACATATATTAATACTTGGCTCCCCCC
>NW_007601153.1:0-320 GCF_000523025.1 Cynoglossus semilaevis | reverse complement strand
GGCAATGGATTCGTGCACCGTGACGGCGCCCTCGTAACAGATCATCTTCCAGGACTGTGGCATTAATGTGTAGCAAAGTCACAGAGGAAGAAAAACAACACAGGGAGCAAATGTATAATTCACATGCTGCTGCTTCATCTCTACCCAGTGTTGTGTTTACTGCCCTCAAGGCCGAAGTTTACTTTGTAGCTTCAGACTGGCATCGTCATTCACAACCAACATGTTACTCTGTTTGGATAAAGCAGCAGAAACTCCATCCATATACTGTAGTCTGGCAGCCGTTCTTATCAAACCTACATCGTTTTTACATGTTTTTTTTT
>NW_007601152.1:0-320 GCF_000523025.1 Cynoglossus semilaevis | reverse complement strand
TTCTCCGTGTCATCAATCAGCTCGGCGCCTGCGGCCGTTACAAACGACAGGATTACAAATTGGTCGTTTGATATTAATTATCGTAAGTGGATTAAAAGGCGTCGCCGTCGTCGGACTGAGATTCTGTGACAACGAGCAAATAAACGACGACGGAGAAGAACGCTGCCCCCGCAGGACGTACACACAACATACATGACAATATAGTCAACACAACCCTGGTAACTAGGTTATTAGTTAACTACTCAGTCTGTTGACCAATCAGAAGAGAGACATGGTTTATATTCTGACTTTACCAACCACACACACATCATATATGTACG
>NW_007601151.1:0-320 GCF_000523025.1 Cynoglossus semilaevis | reverse complement strand
GCTCCACCACACAGAACACTGGCAGCATGTTACCTGAGGTCAGTAGGACACAAATGTTAGTGGAGAAGTCGAAATACACTCAATACATTTTTATTCACATCTGTGGTGTGAAATATTGTGCGTCTGTGCAAAGACATAAGGTTAAGAATACGTTTGGATGCTTAAGTTACGGGGAGGTTATGAGGTTTTTAAAGCAAATTCAGTCTTTTTACATTTTGGAGTTGACACCACAGTCTCTCATTAAAACAAGGAATAAAACTCTGTCGGTGCAGGAAAAAAGTGTTGAGTCACATCTCGGGACATTTAGGTGTAATTTGTGA
>NW_007601150.1:0-320 GCF_000523025.1 Cynoglossus semilaevis | reverse complement strand
GTTCTAAAGTCTTTGGTTGGAAAACAGTGGAGTTTGAGAAGGTGAGTGAAGAAGTTCACAGCTGATGAGTTTCTGTAGATTTGAACCTAAAACTACACTCTTCTGGTGTGACTCAACAAGCTCAGGTCTCTGTAGACCAGGAAACCTAGATCCTGGACACTGCTGTGAGACTTGTTGTCTTTCGTTGATACTGTCCTCTCTGTCCAACCTTGTTCTTCTGGTCTCAGAGACACTGGTGGAGAATTCGGTTTGAATCCTGTTGGTGTTTTTAACACTGTCACTGTTGCTCCTACTGTGTAGACATGGCTGCTGCTGCTGCT
>NW_007601149.1:0-320 GCF_000523025.1 Cynoglossus semilaevis | reverse complement strand
CCCCTCTCCCCCCATCCTCCTCCTCCACCAGGGTGATGGATTAGTGTGAAAATTTAAATCAATTTTTCACATATTCTCTGACAAATTTAATTAAATTTTAACGTCCGGCCGTTAATGATAGATGATGTAGTTATTATTCAATCCATACTTGTGTCACGCCGGGCGCCTGAGAACTGATGACAGACTTCAGGTTAATAGACTGATTGATCGTATTCCTTCGTGTCTGCTTTGTTTTGGCCCCGTGTTGATTTATTAAAAACCAACAGAACAGAAATTAAGAAAGAGACTCCAGGCCACGAACCTGACGGATTAAAAAAAAA
>NW_007601148.1:0-320 GCF_000523025.1 Cynoglossus semilaevis | reverse complement strand
GTGTTTTGCCTTCGATTCTTGCCCACTGCGTCGGATGTTTTCCAACACTATAATCGGTACCTGAGTTCCTTC
The DNA here is from genome assembly GCF_000523025.1 of Cynoglossus semilaevis. Lineage (NCBI taxonomy): Eukaryota > Metazoa > Chordata > Actinopteri > Pleuronectiformes > Cynoglossidae > Cynoglossus > Cynoglossus semilaevis. Next base: position 248 of record NW_007601148.1, on the reverse strand, counting down.
AGCTCCTCTTCACGCTCCTCCATTTGTCTCCGCAGACTCCCCATTTCCCCATGACTCTCTTTTTCTTCTTCCATTTCGACCCACTGCTGTCCGAGTGTCTCGGTCTTGTCTAGGGCTGCGGCTAACTCCTTTTCCTTTTCTCCCAGCTTTGTTGCCAACTCCTGTTCCCGTTCTCTCAGTTGACGGACAACCTCGGCCTCCTCCATTCTCTGACCTCTGAAAGGGAAAAGGATTACAGGTTTTTGGGT
>NW_007601147.1:0-320 GCF_000523025.1 Cynoglossus semilaevis | reverse complement strand
AAAAAAAAAATCAAATTGCACACTGGAGGTATACGGTATCTTTGCAGGTGCAAACTGATAAGAGTTGAAACTCCAGAGAGGAATAAGGTGGCTTTTCTGCCTGAGGATATCACAGTATGAAGGACTGCAGGTACTGTGACCTCTTGGTCATTATAATTAACACTCACAACTATGTCACAAGGTTAGGCTGCAACCTTAACGGTCATCCCAAGATGAGTCCTATATTCACAGTCTCCACAAGTAGAATATAATTTCTTTGGCCTTTCATTAACTTATTATTGCCTGGCCTAAACAAGATATGAGATAGGTAAACATACATA
>NW_007601146.1:0-320 GCF_000523025.1 Cynoglossus semilaevis | reverse complement strand
CTGCTGCCGTTGCCATGTTTACCAAAAAAAACCCATCACCTTCCAGAAGAAGTATGGACCTTAATGATCTGGGAATTCCCGTCAGTGTGCACATTGTGGTAATGTGTGTGAAGATTGTGTCTGGGTACTCGACTTTCCCCCAGTGTCAGGGTACAGTAGAGGGACTATTATGTAAAAAGACCCTCTAAATTGACCATATGTGAATGTTAGTGTTAATGGTTATTTATTTTTTGCACATGTGATTCTGTAAAAGACTGGAACCATGACCACAGTGTAACCTGTGAGACTCCAGTAAGTACCTTTAACAACATAAAGGAAAT
>NW_007601145.1:0-320 GCF_000523025.1 Cynoglossus semilaevis | reverse complement strand
CATCCTTTGACTTGCTTTACTGCCACCTACTGGATCTGGAATCTATTGGTTAACATTTTGACCTTAAAAAAAGCTTTCTTTCAAAAGCAAAAGTAACAGAAGAAGAAAAAACACACCAGCAGCAAATGTCACCAACTGTGGGCATTAATTTACTTCTGCGTGAGTTTATGATTTATTTTGCAAATACTTTTAACTAGAAGATATTTATTCTGTCTCTGTTTAGCTTAGTCTTGATTAGGCTAACAAAAATATGCATCCTGTAGAGCTGAAAACGGCGCCCTTTGTCCTATGTTAGCATGAAAAACAATAATATCCTGTTA
>NW_007601144.1:0-320 GCF_000523025.1 Cynoglossus semilaevis | reverse complement strand
CCTTGTCTTATTCCATCCCTCTTCACCTCCCGTGGTCTCAGTGATCCTGCCACCCACATGTCCTGCTCCACCTCCCGTAGACACTTTCTCATTGCAGTTGTGGCACCCGGGGCGCCGCGCTCCTTTAACCTGAAAAATTGACCTGCTGCTCGGCGGAGGGTGAGGATCAAACAAGACACATTTGTGTTAACACCTTGTCACGTATGCAGCGAGGAGTCTGCACCGATGAACATCAGTGAGTCTGTGAAGGTGGGATCTCATGCAGCTGTTTCCTACAGGCAGTGACTGTCAACTGTTGAATGTAATGGACGTGAAGAGAG
>NW_007601143.1:0-320 GCF_000523025.1 Cynoglossus semilaevis | reverse complement strand
TCTGGTTTTCAGCTGAGATCATTACGCCAATTCTTGTTGGCTCCAGGTTTGAAAACAGAGGGATTTTTGAAAGTTTTGGAACAAAACAGAGAGCCAAGGCTGTGTGCGTTTAACAAAAGTATTTTAATGCTAATGACTTTACCCTGGCTCCCCACCCTGGTCGAGTCACATACCTGGGTTTCGATTGTTTGTACTGTGTGTATCATTGCTTTTAATTACATTTAATGAGGATCAATTATGTTCATTTGGTTAATGCTGTTGTTATCTCATTTGTACATATGTGTAAACGTTCATACCTGTACTGCAGTTTGGTCCATTAA
>NW_007601142.1:0-320 GCF_000523025.1 Cynoglossus semilaevis | reverse complement strand
AGATACTTCAAGTTGCAGTATCGATGTTTGGACATAAAAATGTTGTAGTAGTAGTATTGTAGTGTTCATTTAGCTGAACAACAGAACGACATCTTGTGTGATAGGTGTTGTTAACAAACGGTTTGATTATGAAGATGTCGTTCTCTGGGATCCTCCTGTCAACACTAATTATAGTCACTTTTTTTTTTCTATTTTGGGTTGTACCTTTGTAATTGCCAGATTGTCTGAAACAATCGTCCGTCTTGCACTGAGGCGTGGGTTCTGTAAAACTAAAAAAGTCTCTCAGTTCATCCAATGATAGTTCCCTCCATCTCGGCTCT
>NW_007601141.1:0-320 GCF_000523025.1 Cynoglossus semilaevis | reverse complement strand
GAATTCCGGAGAACAACAATTTATTGTCATTACACACACACACACACTCAAAACAACAACAACAACATTTCTCCTCTGCAATTCACCCATCAGCCATTGGCGGCACCTGGGGGGAAAGGGAATTGTTGGGTGAGTGTGGTTGGAACCTCAGCTCTCTGATAACAAGCCTCATCGTCACACCACTAGGCTTCAGGCTTGTTGTTTTTTTACTTGTTAAACCGACCAAAACAAAGTTATTTTGAGTTACAGCAGTGACGTTATGTTGATTTGTTGTTAATAAGCGAACTGAAATGTAGTATTAGATGTTTAATTAGAAAAAA
>NW_007601140.1:0-320 GCF_000523025.1 Cynoglossus semilaevis | reverse complement strand
CCACAAGTTCACGACTTGTTGCTCACTTTGACCCGACGTCTCCTGTTCGGTGAGAAACCCTCATGGTAAAGTGTGTAAATGTGTGTTCTGTGGATAATTGGGTCGGCAGCGCGCTCTTCTCTCCTTGCGTACCATGTGATGGTCACGCATGGACGCAGTCTACAGTGTAACGACGAGCACAGTAATAGAGAACGTTGGCTGAAAACCATGGTTCAAAAACACCGGCTCCTGCTGTTCATTCAGACACGTTTTTATTTCCTCAGTTCTCTCTTAAAGAACGTCCGTGGATTCAAACATAATAACGGAACAGACTTTTTTTT
>NW_007601139.1:0-320 GCF_000523025.1 Cynoglossus semilaevis | reverse complement strand
CAGCAACACTCAAAGCCTTTTACCTTTGTGATTAGCTTTCCGAAATTTAACAGTATGTGTTACGACAAGCGGAATGCACTGGCAATGGAGCTGTGAGTGAGTAGGTACACATGTGCATGCATACCCGGATTAGTGATGTACAAGATTTGGGATTTATCAGTAGGCAGCTGCAGCATCTCCCATCTCACCATTGCACCCACTCAGTCATAAGTCATAAGTCTCTCGCACTGCCAAACAGTTTCATACTGTGCTCTTTTCAATGTACGGAGTAATTACAATATAGAACAATTTCATTCCCTCACAATGTCTGGAAAACTACA
>NW_007601138.1:0-320 GCF_000523025.1 Cynoglossus semilaevis | reverse complement strand
GAGAGAGAGACAGAGAAAGAAAAAATGTCAATTAAATACAGGATGAATAATGGCAGTTAGCTTTAAGGTGTGACTGATGCCTACAGTATAAGCTGCTCTTATTTTAAAAAGGACCCTCAAATCTGATTGCCCAGTGTGAGCGACAATAAAAATTTAAAGAGTCATTTGAACGTCTTAAAAAAGGTCAAACTGCTCATTCTCACAGTAAAAGTAGGACAAAAGTAGACCGACAGTGTATCAGAATGACGGGTAAATAAGTACATATTATACAACATTTATCTATTTAATTCTAATTAAAACTAGTTCCTGACCTTTTATTG
>NW_007601137.1:0-320 GCF_000523025.1 Cynoglossus semilaevis | reverse complement strand
TTTCTCTGGGTTCAGACCATCAACAGGGGCAGGTACAGTTCATACCTTTTTAACTGTAAGACGATTAGCTCCAAGTCAGAGGAAGAAGAAAACTCCCTCTGGATGGACGACTTTAATTACATTTTAATCCCAGTAACTGAACTTGTGGAATTCCAAATCATTAGGATTACTGAACAGTAACAGCATCATTAAAACACCTTATATTGAACCGGTAATTCTCAGTCGACCGTGTTTTACACTATTATCCCAATACTGTTCTATTTGTAACGTGTAACGTTGTAACACGTCACCTCTGTTTTCCTTTTCCAACTTGGAATTTG
>NW_007601136.1:0-320 GCF_000523025.1 Cynoglossus semilaevis | reverse complement strand
TGTGTGTGTTGATGTTAGCATTAATTCTCTGTATCACACTCTTCCTCTTTTGGCTGAGCAGCATCTTTTGCTGCTCGTGGCTCAGAGGTTTTATGGTGACTGACAGATGCGGGGGAAGAACTCTGAGAAGTTCTCGGCCCGTCTGTCAATCAAAGACAGATTATAGTAGCTGTACTTTTGGCTCTGGGAATACAAGGGATTGGCAACTAAGTTGGGAAAACATGAGAATCAAAGTGTAGTTGATGTATCCTGGTTTTATTCCCTGCTCTTTAATGAATTCACCGTTGTTTTAGACCGGGAATCTCAGGGATTCCAACCAC
>NW_007601135.1:0-320 GCF_000523025.1 Cynoglossus semilaevis | reverse complement strand
TTTGTCTTCAATTTCAATGAACCTGAGGACTTGAGTCATCTTATCTTAATGACCGCGTGTAACGTTCCCTCTGTTATGGCCACATGCCTGATGACACACGGAATGTGATACACGGTGGATATCAAAGTAGTTTTGTAACAGTGTCGTCGTCAGGTGGGATTAAAAGCAGCTTCCTGTGCAAACATGGCTGATAAGAGTCCGTCAGAAACAGAATGTTACCTAGAAGTCTGCATTTCCTCATCTCTGTGGTTCCAGGATGTTTAGATATGCAGCCGAGGAGAAGTGAAGGACAATATCCTTGGGACGCTTCTCCTCTCACT
>NW_007601134.1:0-320 GCF_000523025.1 Cynoglossus semilaevis | reverse complement strand
ATTTGAACAGGACTTTGTTAAATAAGAATAAAAACAAAACAATTAAACCGTGCTCGTCTTGTTACAGCTTTTCAGCCAGTATACTAAACACTAATTATACAGTTTTTACCCAGCAGCCCCGTCACCATAGAGACACACTGATTGATATCAGCACCTGTAATGTTAATAAGGCATTAATGAAAATAGACCCATTATGTCGGTTCTTTGAGCCCACAGTCATAATTCACGCCCGTGTAATGAGAAACGCACAGGTTTTAGTCTCCACAATAAACTTGGTCCAAGATTCGTCTGACGATATATCACAGCAACTCCATTCTCTG
>NW_007601133.1:0-320 GCF_000523025.1 Cynoglossus semilaevis | reverse complement strand
GTTAGTCTTTCCTGTGATGGAAATCCTGAGAATGTTGGGGTACTGTTGGAACAAGGACGGGTGAACAGAGAATTTGTTGCAGCTTTTTACAGAGCGGAGACACTAGAGGCGAATAGTGGCGAATGGAATGTAAACAGGCAGGCTTGAACTGTGTAGCGTCACAGGTAAAGACACAGACGATTTCACTCAGGGGGCCCAAGGCTCAAATAGAAACACCATGTCATACTGTGAACCTACAGTACACCAAACTACAGTACAGAAAATGGCTGTTAAGCATATGTCAAGAATCAGTTCTTTTTTGTTTTTGCAAAAAAAAAAAA
>NW_007601132.1:0-320 GCF_000523025.1 Cynoglossus semilaevis | reverse complement strand
TGAATTTCGTAATTGTGGCAAGAATTATGGCTAAAATCAATAGCTTCAATGTTACTTTATATATTTTGTGAACGTAATATCCAAATAAGTACTGAACATACGGAGCTGATGGACACCTTTGGTTGTCCTTTGTATGTATTTAAAGTGACAATGATAACTTCAAAGGACAGCAGGTATTGACTGTAGAGTCCAATTTTAGCAGCCAATACTGGGACTCAAACCACCATTTGACAAACACTGATTTAAACATCCATCTTACCATGGACCATATCAGTCAGCTGCAACAACTTTTCTTCATTGTGTGAGTTCCCGTACGTCCC
>NW_007601131.1:0-320 GCF_000523025.1 Cynoglossus semilaevis | reverse complement strand
GGGGGGTCATTTAAGGAGGTGACCACACCCAATTTCAAAGGGAGAAGGTTGCGATGGTATCTTTTTTTCGTCCTTGAGATGTAAGTTAACAGCTGAAGAGCTGGCTCTCCTGTGTCGTTCCTGGCACCTGTACAGGCTGGCTGTTTGCAGTGAGGACTGTTCCGACCTCTACGTTGGGGAGACACTACTTTCGAGGATACGTATCCTTGCCAGAGAAGGCAGATGGTTTGAACGAGGAGTAAAAGAAGCCATCTACGTCAAACTTAACTTAACAGAAGAGGTGGATTAAAACAGCCTTGAGTTTGACACGTATGATCTAA
>NW_007601130.1:0-320 GCF_000523025.1 Cynoglossus semilaevis | reverse complement strand
GATTTTTCACCTGTTGATTTGGTTTGTGCAGGTTTACAAAGACATTTTAATAAAAAATGAAGCTTTTCAAACCTTTCTTCCCACTTAACTCCCAGAACAGCAAAAACTAAATCTGTTAGCAGGATTTTTACACCCATTCCTAACATCCAGACACAAAGGGAATTCAAAGCCTGAGCAAGACGCCCCGCTGCACAAAGACTACACCTCAGGCTATGGTGTTCTGAAGTGTTCTGTGTAGACAGAGGAAACCAGGAGGAAGGAAAAACTGACAGTTGTAGCACAGCAAAGGAACTAGTACTCTCTGAAGAACCGATGAACTT
>NW_007601129.1:0-320 GCF_000523025.1 Cynoglossus semilaevis | reverse complement strand
GAAGTGTCAGCTGTGATCACACACACAGACGTCCTCACACACCAGTCAGACACAGTGACCCAGCAGGCCGCAGGAAAACCTCCAAATGTTCAGATTCTGACCAACCCCTGCCAAAACCCAACAACACGATGAACGTGATACAACTGTCTTAGTCTTAGTTGTGCCTTTAATATTTGTCTTTGAATTTACTGTGATAAGAATTTGATCTTATATCGTTTTATAACCTGGATCGTGTATTCGGATTGATATGGTATTTTTCCCTGAAACTGTTTTTTTTTAGGTACAGTAATTATCGACAGCTGATATTTCTGCTCATTTAA
>NW_007601128.1:0-320 GCF_000523025.1 Cynoglossus semilaevis | reverse complement strand
AGGGGGAGGAAGGGGCCGGGGAGGAGGAGGAGGAGTGCTGGCAGGTTTTTTCGTGACAGTCTCTACAAATATGTGATTCTTTGACCTTTTCTTTGTTTACTTATTGGTGGAAAGGAAACGCTGCCTGACAGTAGATGCCAATTTGTTAAAGAAACATTGCACTTGATTGCCAGGCTAACATGGAAGCAGAGGGAGTGATGGGAAAGTATGAGAGGAGACAAGAATGACTGCAAAAGAGAAATGGCAATAAATAAAAAACAAACAAAAGTGAAAGCCCAAAATGTCACCGTTAGATATCCAACTCACTGAGGTAATACAAA
>NW_007601127.1:0-320 GCF_000523025.1 Cynoglossus semilaevis | reverse complement strand
TTTGTGAATATAACTGGGTTGGTCACTCAGTTAAATTGAGAATGTTATTGATGTTTGGGACAGTGAAAATTATGACCATTAAACTACATATATTATTAGTAGTAAACATAATTAAAAGGGGCTTTTGTTTATTAACAGAATGTGACCTGTTAATACACACAGGCTAACCAACACTGTTGGAGCCCAGACTGTCGACAGAGTGAAGGCCCCTGACTCTGACTCACAACAAACCCATTTTATTGCTGCTGTTTGTCTGCATGCCTTATTCTTTCACATGCTGCATGCCATGCATAAAGAGTTGTGGGAAATTCACTACATTA
>NW_007601126.1:0-320 GCF_000523025.1 Cynoglossus semilaevis | reverse complement strand
ATTTTAGGTTTTTATATCCTCTGTTTCTCTCTCTTTCCCATTGTGTCCTCCCAGTTGAACAATATTATTCCACCAACGTCCAGAAGAACCAGCTAGTCCAGAATGACATCCGTGTGGCCAAGAGGCTGCAGGACGAGGAGGAGAGTCAGTGGGCGCAGCAGAGTGTGGTCCGACAGTCGTCCAGACAACTGTAGGTAACTCCAGTACAAGACTCAGAGTTATATTTGTGTAGTATTTACATTTACTAGCTAAAATATTTGATGATGTTTTATTGTGGCGTCGGTGTTGAATCTCACACCAAACTCCTTGATTCATTTTCA
>NW_007601125.1:0-320 GCF_000523025.1 Cynoglossus semilaevis | reverse complement strand
ACCCGGTGAAACTCAATGTCAGTTTTTTTGCGAATTATAATTCAATTTACAGAAAATATTAGAAGACACAGCGTGTGATTGGCAGCTGTATTGTCCGATGGGAACTGGCCAATGACATGACACGGTGTGCGTCAGAGACATTCTTTGACATTGTGTTCTGTAGTAAAAATCCAAGCACTTCCAGGAAAACTGTATTAGTCGGTGATAAACAGAGTGAAAGGCTCTATAAATTTGAACAGGTGATATCATTTCCCATCATCACGGGCTCTCCAGGCTCCCGATGAGAATTGGCATCGGCCTCAGAAATTGCATTTTTTTTT
>NW_007601124.1:0-320 GCF_000523025.1 Cynoglossus semilaevis | reverse complement strand
TTTTCTCACCTTCACAAAGTTGTCAGGGAAAAGACCCCTTCTCCCGTTAAGGTCACCCTCCATCCAGCCCTCCTCCTCAATATACCGCACATTCTTGATGACGTCCCCTATTCGCAGGGTCAGCTCGTCCTCGTGGGCAGCCTCATATTCGTACTCCACCACGACCTCTACTCAAGACCAAGGAGCAAAGAACAGAAGGGGGAAAATAAGGGTTTAGGAAAAAAAGTAAGTACGGAGGCAGCGAAAGGTTAGGAAACGAAACAGTAAAAGAACAGGAAGAAAAGGTTTGGGATGGGGGAGGTAAACGAAAAGAAAAAAAA
>NW_007601123.1:0-320 GCF_000523025.1 Cynoglossus semilaevis | reverse complement strand
GTCTCTGTTGTGTTTTGTTAACCACATGACCACACACACACATCTGCTGGTCTGTGTAAAATATATATATGTACATGCATGTATGTATTACAGTAATAGTATTTGTTGACTGATGTGTTGTACTTCCTACAGATACAGGCAGGACGTCAGTTGGCCTGGTCATGTGACCGTGGACATTGTTGACAACAACGGTTCTCTAGAACTTTCTCACCCTCTCTCTCTGTCCTCTGTCTCTGACTTCATGTCTCCCTCCTCCTGTCAGAAGACAGTGAATATCAGCTGTCTTTGCCCTGAGTGTGTGTCTCAGTGTGTGTGTGTGT
>NW_007601122.1:0-320 GCF_000523025.1 Cynoglossus semilaevis | reverse complement strand
TTATTTCAATAACATGGTTTATAAATCTAATCAGTGTAAAAAAAATAACTTTGCCAAATCACTAAGGACTGCTGTTGCAGTTTAAAATTCATAGAAATCATAGAAAAACATCGTCTTTGTAATTTTGAGCAGGAACTCTGTGAGCAGGCCTTCAGAGCTGTCACTGTCTCCTTATCTTGTCAGAAGACTCACACATCCTGTCTGTGCTTGTTCTTTCCACAGAGGACTTACTCCCATCAGGGTTCCCTAACATCGACATGGGCCCTCAGCTGAAAGTTGTGGAGCGAACTCGAACAGCCACCATGCTGTGTGCTGCCAGT
>NW_007601121.1:0-320 GCF_000523025.1 Cynoglossus semilaevis | reverse complement strand
GGGGTATCTTGGGGGTATCTGGGTCTCTGCTCCACGTCTGCTGCTGTGTTTCTGAGGAATGTTCTGTTCTGGCTGTTGACCGGGTCCTGACCACAGTTCTGAGGGGGAGGGCGCTGGAAATGTTTAGAGGAAATGATTGTTGGCAGCTCCTCCTCTATCTGACTCCACATTCCTTCTCTCTGTATCCTTCACTTCAAGATTAGGAGCTGAAACGTCTGGGAGGAAAGAAGAACGGCAACAGACGAGAGAAGAAGATCTGAGGCGACTCCGACACTCTGACGGTAAGACCACCACGGTCACGGCTTTTTAGCCTTTTTTTT
>NW_007601120.1:0-321 GCF_000523025.1 Cynoglossus semilaevis | reverse complement strand
AAACAAATACATATATATATATATATAAGTTGTTTTAACATGGGATCTTTTTATGTGATGTTAATAAATACATTTATGGCACCCATTCAATTGAAAAATATATAAAATATAAAAATATATGGTGTCGAACGATTTAGATTAGGGTTGTCCAATATTCATTTTTGCTGATATAGTCCGAACACTTTCGATATCAACTGATACGGATGTAACGAGGCGGTGGTGGCCTGATGGTTCAAGGGTTACAGCATAATGCAGCTCGATTATTTTATGCCATGCCTGCCCTAGAGGACAGAGGTTTTTTAACCCCCCCCCCCCCCCCCC
>NW_007601119.1:0-321 GCF_000523025.1 Cynoglossus semilaevis | reverse complement strand
TTTTTATCAATTAATTTAGCAAAACTGCAAATACTCCCTAAATCATTGGACTAACCACTATAAAATTGCTATTCCCTAGAGAAACGGAGACAACAAAGGTTCCAAACCTCTTTGAACTTCATCATATTTTATTACATGATTCAAATATGTATTAAAACAGTATTTTCAATTTTTTTGAATTTTTCTCAAAATCTATGTGTACCCCCCTACGAAAATAGTGAGTTTTCGGTAAATGCTCTATATATGAAGCCTATAATCTTTTAATTCGTTTTAAAATTTATAACCACATTATACATTTGTATTAATTTATGATAAACTCCT
>NW_007601118.1:0-321 GCF_000523025.1 Cynoglossus semilaevis | reverse complement strand
GTAAAAGCAAAGCTGGGCATACCTTCTTCACCTCCATGTTGGCTCTTAAGCTATCCTGTACTGTATGGGGCATGGCCAGGACAATGCTTCCAGCAGTCGAAGGAGTGCGGGCTATGTGGGCCTCAGCAATAGTCTCCATGCGAGGGCGCTTGGCCTCCAGTGGCTCATGCTCAGGCTGGGCTGTGATGGAGTGAAACTGCTGTTCGTAACCATGGCGTCTCTCTGGAGGCCTGTAGAAGAGAACAACAGTTAGAGTGCAACAGTGCAACAGCTGTCTGTTTAGATCCGGGTTGAAAAATGTAGGAAAAACAGAGACAACAA
>NW_007601117.1:0-321 GCF_000523025.1 Cynoglossus semilaevis | reverse complement strand
CGTGGACGTCCGACTGCAGCAGCTATGATGACCTCATACACACCCACATCTGAAAACATCCCTTTAAACGTCCTGATGAAACCACAGGTGTTGGTGTTGTCACACAACCCTGAACAATGCTGTCCAACCACATCAGCAGCTCTCGGCCCCGGGGCCAATGTCAACATTCCTGCGCTGCAACATACACCTGTGGGGTGTCGTATACAGTGTGTTTACACTGAGGCCTGAGAGACAACAGGTGAAGAGAGTGACAGTCGGATTCAGTGGGACTTTAGTGACGCTGTAACTCTTAAAAGAAATAAAGTCCTGGTGTAAAAAAAA
>NW_007601116.1:0-321 GCF_000523025.1 Cynoglossus semilaevis | reverse complement strand
TAATCAACATTGGTTTGTCACGGTTCTTCACCGTGACTCCAGGGTGTCGGTTTATGTCATTTAAATCTCAATCGATTAATTTGTAACCAATCACTTCCGATCGTTCCCTTCCTTCAGCTTCCAGTGAGTGGCAGCACTTTGCACGACCAGATCGCCATGTTGAGTCACCAGCGATTCAACGCCTTGACCACACGTATCCAGCACAGCCTTCTGGGACGCAAGATCCTGGCCACCATCGTGATGAGGAAGGGGGAGGGCCTGGGCACTGTTGTCAGCCTGGGAACTGGTTTGTTATTTCCTGATTAAAGTTTTGAGAAATGA
>NW_007601115.1:0-321 GCF_000523025.1 Cynoglossus semilaevis | reverse complement strand
GTTTCCAGATTTTTATGCCATATTTAAGCCTGTATTTTTCTTCCAACTAAACCATAGCACTCATTTGGAAAGCTTGTGTCAAAGGTTCTGCTAAAATAGTAGCATTTGATAGCAGCACACCTGTTTTTCCAAAGTCTTTGATGGAATGTCAGGAAAAAAGATTTAAAACGGCCACTGGAGACAGAGACGCTAATTCAATTCTTTCCAGCGAAGCCCACGTCTCCGTGGACTTGATGGTTTGACCTGCGCTGCGTAGATCACGGGGCGACCCTGTCATTTTCATCTCGCACAGCAAGACAGAAGGTGTGAGCAGAAGTGGGG
>NW_007601114.1:0-321 GCF_000523025.1 Cynoglossus semilaevis | reverse complement strand
ATATATATATATATATATATGATTTGTTTTAGGGTCTTTTTTTAATTCCCAATTCCAGCTGCCTTTCAAATGAAAGAGTTGCTCAGCTACAAGGGGTTTTGGAATGACTTTTTAAATTCAGCCTGAGAGAGCGAAGACAATTAAGATCTGAAAAGCTGCTAATAGCGGAGTCACCGAACAAAGCTGGAGTTGTTTAAGTGTTATGATACCAAGAGGATGTTTATTACATCAGGGTTTTTTTTTTATTTTTTACTAAGAAAAAGTTCCACAATTGAAAATATCACTGATAGCAGTGTTGTCAAACATGCGGCCCGCGGACCA
>NW_007601113.1:0-321 GCF_000523025.1 Cynoglossus semilaevis | reverse complement strand
TATTAATCAGTGACAAGCTCTCTGTTTGATCGGTGCGTTTATTTTTACCTTCCCCTCCACTTGGCTTCTCACTCAGGATTTGAGCCAACGTCACTTCTCCGTTGTCTGGAGTTTGAGCCTCTTTGTGGGGTCGTTTTTTCAGGATCTTGCTGAAGAAACCACCCGACCTGAGGGGCACAGAGACACAGTCGGGAATGTGATTTCAACCCTACTCTGAGACTCGCAGTGTCTCGTCTCACGGTGCATTTTTTCATGTGCTCTCAGACACGATCAAACGCTGGTTACCTGTCCGGTGTGGACGGGACGGAGGCGCCTGAATCC
>NW_007601112.1:0-321 GCF_000523025.1 Cynoglossus semilaevis | reverse complement strand
AGGAGTTGTTTTATAGAAGAATTAAAAGAAAAAAGAATAAAAAAACAGCTCGCCACACACATAGAGAGACGGTACTGTGCCAGAAACGGTTGCAAGCGTAGTGGTAGGGAGGCTGGCTACAGACCGCCACAGGATCTGCAGGCATATGGTAGGGCGCCCCATGCCTCCCAGTTAATTGAGTCCTAATGAATCATTGCTTTGGCGTGTTACAAGTCCCCGGCGACGGCTGGTGTCATTGATGCACTGAACGTGCCGGTCCTGCAGTGGGCGGTGACGAGCGCTGCCGAGACTGACTGCTACCACGGTACCTGACACTTCAAC
>NW_007601111.1:0-321 GCF_000523025.1 Cynoglossus semilaevis | reverse complement strand
CTCTTCCAAACACTAGACCCATGATGTCACAGCTTTAAAGAATATTATATAATATAATATACTGATTATTTCGACAAAGTTGAAATGCGAACTCTGGTATGAAGTTCTCCACTCAGGTTTGTGATGGATGTTAGTTTTACGGCAGGTGAGTTGGTACATTAATGTGTGTCGCTCTTGTTCGCTCTTCACACTCTGCTGAACGCCCAAGTTGAAAACAGCAGGACCTTTTGGGGGAGACTTTGACATTCACGTCAACTTCCAGGTCAACAACCATTGAGCTCCAGTGATTAAGGACCCCCCACCCCCACCCCACCCCACCTC
>NW_007601110.1:0-321 GCF_000523025.1 Cynoglossus semilaevis | reverse complement strand
AAGAGTTGAAGCTGTTATAGCTGCAAAAGTTGGACCAACATCATATTGAACTCTGGGTTAGGAATGGGATGGCACTTCAGTTCATAGTATGAGTCAAGGCAGGTGAGCCAATACTTTTGGTAATATAGTGTATATGAAGGCGATGTCTTGAAACATTTTATATAAACCCTTGTACAGTATAACAAAATGCAGGGGAAGTTCCTGAATACATTAAATACCATTAAATAATTAACAGTAAATTCCAGTTCTTTGAACTTTAACCCTTTATTGGTCCCTCTGACTAAACAAACAAACAAAAAAAATCAAATATAATTTTCCATA
>NW_007601109.1:0-321 GCF_000523025.1 Cynoglossus semilaevis | reverse complement strand
ATTTAAAAAACCAAGGTGATGGACTTTGTATTTTTCCCTCAAAAAAAAAACCAAAAACTCAAATGTATCAGTGCATCTGTGTGTGTATGGGGAGGGGTAGAGATATGAGTGTGTGATGAGAAGATGGGGAGGTTAGTTTGGGATTAGAGAGGATTTTGGGGTTGGGTTGCATGAGAAGCTGGGTTTCAGGGGTTATTTTTTCAACAAAGACAGGACGTGGCCTTTCCAGTTCGGGGTCGTGTCTGCGTTCTCAGGAACTCCTTTTTGTCCTGGAATGTTGAATCAACCACTGGAGAGTGATGTCTGCGGAAAAAAAAAAAA
>NW_007601108.1:0-321 GCF_000523025.1 Cynoglossus semilaevis | reverse complement strand
AATTACAAAACTTGATACCCAGACCCGTAAGGGTTCGAGACCACGGGCGCTGTCCAGTGCTTTTGCTTCCCTATTCTTTTTTTTTTCAGTTCCTGTTCCAACTACATATTACATATGACAGCGGATATTATTCTAAAAGAATTAAATCAACAATTAATTAATACACATTTATTCACAGGGAAAACAAACTCAAAGCCGTGACTATAAATTATGAAAATATTCCATTCTATAGACTAAGATTTAAGAACAATCCTTAGCATAAGGTAGAGATTCACAAGTATGAAGGGATAAACAAATTGAACTGCAAATATTAAATAAATA
>NW_007601107.1:0-321 GCF_000523025.1 Cynoglossus semilaevis | reverse complement strand
TTAGATACAAAGCAGCCTTCCATCATGGCGTCTCTCTCCAACTCCAAACCGTCATCCAAGGTCGAACAGAAGAAGACGTTCTCGTTAAACCTCAGTGACTCCGAGGCTGAAATTGGAGCTAAGCCAGCCCCTAAGGCTAAAATCACCGCCAAGCGAAAGCAGGTTGTTAGCGATGACTCAGACGATAGCTCTGATGACCTCATGTCACGCATCAAATCCAAAACAACTGGTGCCAAGGTCAGTTCAAGGTCTTTTCACATTGACTCGCACTGTATGTGAATTTCATTCAACTATTTTTATATACTATATATATATATATAT
>NW_007601106.1:0-321 GCF_000523025.1 Cynoglossus semilaevis | reverse complement strand
TTTTTTTTAATTGCTTTATAAATAAAGTTGAGAATGAATAAACAGTTACGTAACAAAAACGTCTGCTCTCTAATTCAGTCATTCACAAGTCACTGAATACTTAACAGATGGAGTCCAGGTTTGGGGATTACGTTAATTGGACACCAAAGTGACTACAGGTGTTAATGTGTGTGTGAACGACCCAAACGGTCCCAATTACATTTAATGATCCTTAAAATCACCAACAAAGACAGGAATCAGGAGAGAGCGCCACAACAGCCACCGCCAAATCTCCAACCGACGGCCGCGGACGAAACGCGAGAAATCTGACGAAGACTGGAA
>NW_007601105.1:0-321 GCF_000523025.1 Cynoglossus semilaevis | reverse complement strand
TATTTATGTATTTATTTTTGTAAGTGTTTGTCGTGGTCGCCGGTGATGTTACATGGGGCTGTCGGGCATTATTTAGTCCGACACGTTTAAAGCGACTTCTCCGCGTTTTTTAAAATGTATTTAAAAATGCCTCTCTGCCTCAGCTGTTCTGTGTGTTTAGCCCTAATTAGCTCAAACCAGCAGGCACATATGGCTAACTGAGAATATGCATATGGACAGCAGTATGTTGGGCATGTTCTGATGCTGAAGAGTTTTACAAGGAGAGCATTTCTCCACAAGATGTCAGGAAAACACAAGATGTGCTGGGCAACAGTCAAAAGT
>NW_007601104.1:0-321 GCF_000523025.1 Cynoglossus semilaevis | reverse complement strand
ATACGTCGTCTGCACGAACCATAAGTTTGGTTTTGGACAAATGTTTCCTTGTTTAACTTTTCTGCTCCGTTCCTTCTTAGTACCAAACCAGGGCCAGGACAGAGATGGAATTTGCAGATCATGGGGTCAACACCACTATGAAACGTTTGATGGAATATACTTCTACTTTCCTGGGACCTGCTCATACATTCTGGCTCAGGACTGTCATTCATCTACACCTCAGTACACTGTGTGGGTAAGAGCGTCAAATAGGGTCTTTTCTTGCTTTTTGAAAACAAACAAAACCACTGAAATAAACAGCATCTCTGTGTTAGAGAACAA
>NW_007601103.1:0-321 GCF_000523025.1 Cynoglossus semilaevis | reverse complement strand
TGTGTATCACACATATAAACAAATATATACATATACACACACATATCTGTGGGCACATGATTTCAACAGTTAATGCAAACATAATGGGAAGGCAGCCCGACTCACTTCAGAACAAGCAAGGTGCTTGAGATTGCTGAACCAGTCCACGTGGGCCCGGCAGTGGTCGAAGGCGTGGATGAGCTCGTGTGTGACCACGCGGTTCATGTGGGACTGCTGGTGGATGTTGTTCTGACATAAGACAATCTGAAAAACCAGGAAGTGTCGTTACAGCAGAGCTGACTCAGAGTCTGGAGGAAAATGTCTCGGTTTTGTTGTTGTTGT
>NW_007601102.1:0-321 GCF_000523025.1 Cynoglossus semilaevis | reverse complement strand
AAATTCCACCTATCAATAAACCAAATACTTTCCTTGGTTTGGAGGAAAATATATTATTCACAGAACTTTATTATTTATGTAAAAATCTCAGCTATTGTATTTTGTCCTAGCTCACTGAACTATTTATGGATTAGCCATCAGTGATTTTTCAATTACTCTTGAGTTACTTTAAAAGACAGATATTTATTCATGTATTTTTGGAAAAACACAGATATATTTTATTATAGCAAAATTGTTATACAATATTTTTTTGTTTTACAGCAAAGTATTCAGACTTTATATTACGTACTGTATTCATATTTTATCAAACCTCTCTTCATA
>NW_007601101.1:0-321 GCF_000523025.1 Cynoglossus semilaevis | reverse complement strand
TAATTTAAGTTGAAGGTTGAATAAGGAATAACATGTTCTAAAACTGTTATTACAGGCTTTGTTTGTTTTTAGTTTTTTCTCCTTTGGCTCCAAGTGTAAGGAAGAGAAATTGGCGGAGACATGGGATCGGAACGAAATATGAGGTAAGTCCTGTGGGAGGGAATCTCGCTGACTTGGTAAACTGCGCTCACCTCTTCAATCATCTCCGATAATCGTTGGTAGCGCAGGCTTAGTACGAGCGAGCGTGAAGGAGAATTGGAAGGAGAGTGACATCACAGCGGTCATCGGGAAGGAAAGATGACAAACGTTGAATAGGTCGGA
>NW_007601100.1:0-321 GCF_000523025.1 Cynoglossus semilaevis | reverse complement strand
ACTTAAATAACCATGGAGCACAGAAAAAGGCTGACCGAGAAGTCTAGAACTCAACCCAAGCTGAAAGTCAATCAATGTTAGATGGTCGTGAGCAAGGACTTAAAAGTATAATTAGTCTGAGTAGTGCTAACCTTAGCAAGTATGTCCACAAAGCATAAAATACAGCATAATAGTTTTTGATTATAGATCAATGAACATGCAGATCAGTGACCTGAAGAGTCTCACAATGCATGTTCAAGTCCTAGTAAAACTCATAACTCCCCTATTTTAAACACTAACAACAAGCCATTTAGTCTTGAAATCAGAATCAGGAGCGAGGAT
>NW_007601099.1:0-321 GCF_000523025.1 Cynoglossus semilaevis | reverse complement strand
AAAATTAATTGTGGGAAGTGTAGAGAATCTGCCTGATGTGGAACGGGCAGAGAAAAGCAAGTTGTGGTTTAGATGCGGATTTCACTGCCACCAGGATGGGCTGATACCATTTTGTACCACTTTTATACAAATGAGCTCTACAGGAGGAACTGATTTATAAAAGAGTACTTTTCCCAAACCAGATTTTTAAAAGAAAAAGAAATCCAAAACAAAACACAACTTTCTATTGCAGGATTAAATTATCTTTTGGTCGACAGAGTCAGTTTAGCATCTTAACAATGGTGCTAATGCCATAATCCTAATATCTTTAGCAGTAGTTTC
>NW_007601098.1:0-321 GCF_000523025.1 Cynoglossus semilaevis | reverse complement strand
TGTAAAATCCTGTCTAAAGTTTCCTCTCGGCAGGGGGCGCTCACGTCAACTCTCTACACCCGTCTCTCTCTCTCTCAGATTCCTCACCGCTGTGGATCCCGATCCTCAGCTTCAGCTGCTGCTCGGCTCGGTGTCGGATCTTGAAGGTTCTGACTCCGTCCAGTAGAGCCAGGGCCATGCGGGCGATCTCTCTGCCGTGGAGGTTCCCGTTCCTGACCGGCAGACCGGACACCACCATGTATGCGTCGCCGATGGTCTCCACCTGGGGGCGCAGCGGTAGCACAAATGAACGGCGAGCCTCAGCATCAGGTCCGACTTTAA
>NW_007601097.1:0-321 GCF_000523025.1 Cynoglossus semilaevis | reverse complement strand
GTGTGTGTGTGTGTGTTCACTGATTTCACGCATCATTAAATATACGTCTTAGTGTGTTTTGGTTTCACGGTCTCTCAGGAACTTGTATGTTTTCTGTATGCTTTAACGTCCATGTGGTGATCACCGCCTCCTGCTGATTGTCCTTTTTGTTGAGTTGAAAGCCAGTCCTCCACCTCTTACTTGCGCCCCCTGCAGTGAGGAGGCCACCAGTCAGCAGCATTAAGAGTTCCTCTCTGTGATATGTTCACCATCTCCTCTGTTTTATTCCCTTCGAGTCACAAACCACCATGTGGTGGTGCGCTTTATCATCCGTTCCCCCCT
>NW_007601096.1:0-321 GCF_000523025.1 Cynoglossus semilaevis | reverse complement strand
TTAAAAACATAGAGGTGCACGTGAAATGAACCTACAGGTAAATGCCCTGTGATTGGTCCTCTTTGATCTGAGCTTTGTCCTTCAGAGCGCAGTAGTAGTGATACGTCCTCCGACACGTCTTCACGTCACATCCGATGGTGGCGCCCGGCCGATGACACGTAGAACACATCTGAAGAAGAAGGGACAACAGTCCCGAGGTTGTCATTTGTCTGTTGGATTTTATATCTATTTTTATTTATTTAGATGGATTTTAGACCAAAATGTATGACCTTGCATCACAGTTACAGTCACAAATTACAGCGCAGTAAATAATGTGACATG
>NW_007601095.1:0-321 GCF_000523025.1 Cynoglossus semilaevis | reverse complement strand
CTTCCGCTAAGGTTTAGGTTGTCCCTGCCGAGTCCGAATCATGGCCTGAGAATCGAAGAACTCCTCCAGTGTCTTCTGATACTTGTAGGTTGCTAATGACCTAGACAAAGTCAACACAAACCTTTAATAAATAGATGCAATATTTCAT
This sequence comes from Cynoglossus semilaevis, assembly GCF_000523025.1. NCBI lineage: Eukaryota > Metazoa > Chordata > Actinopteri > Pleuronectiformes > Cynoglossidae > Cynoglossus > Cynoglossus semilaevis. The sequence goes on along the minus strand of NW_007601095.1, from coordinate 173 downwards.
GAGGTACAACTGGATAAGTACGATCTATTCTGTCTGAATTTGATATCACTACATGTAGAATAATTATGTCTTATTTCCGGTTAGCTCCAAGACAGAGATAGATTAATCTATATTGATAATCAGCGTGTATGCAGAATGCTGTTGCGAGCCACTCTTACAGTGGTTTGTACAGA
>NW_007601094.1:0-321 GCF_000523025.1 Cynoglossus semilaevis | reverse complement strand
TTCTTACCGTGTACTTCATCTGAAAGTTCTGCACCAGGTTAAGGTCCACAAACATTCGAATCGTGCCCAACGTTGTCTCAGTGTCTGACAGGTCAAAATCACTGAAGCTGAAATCCAGGAGTCGCAATGACTGGGCAGAAGGGACTGTGGATACCTATAAATCACACACAAAACACACAAATTAATGATAGAAAAAACATAGTGGCGCTGCAAACACAGAAGCATACACACACATATTAAATTGCATCATCGGCGTACGTATCACACATACTGTATATCAGGTTTTTTTGTTATGGTTATAAGTTTCTTAACCAAATAGTG
>NW_007601093.1:0-321 GCF_000523025.1 Cynoglossus semilaevis | reverse complement strand
CACCTGAAGAGATGTTCCTCTGGTGTTTTACTTCTACAGGTGATACTTTAGAATTGAGGTGATTAGAAAAGTTTTGGTGGCAGAATTTTCCACACAACAATGTTCTTACCAAGGCTCACATCAAGATTTTTTTTTAATGTCTCACAAGCCAAACTACGCTGTCTCACCTTCACATCACTGGTCACCAAACTTTCTAAAGTGCTGAATTTAATGCAGTTTGTGTGTCTTCTATGTGGCTTGCAAACTAAATTAGCATTACTGCCCCCTACAGACCTGGGTAGAAGTATCAGTTTTACTGTAGTACTTAAATGTTTTATTTTT
>NW_007601092.1:0-321 GCF_000523025.1 Cynoglossus semilaevis | reverse complement strand
GGGGGAGGCGGGGGAGGTAGAGGACGGCGGAGCGAGGTGGAGGAGGCGGTGGCGGTAATAGGGTGTTTTTATTCCCTAACCTCTTTTATATTCAGGTAAGTTGGCTACACCAGGAATCCGCTGATAACTCCTTGACACAAGGTCGTGATGAGATATGCCATTAAAAAAACAGAATGTATCCAAACACGCTCATTTATTCAGGTCAACTGACTTATGTAAACCACTTTGTTTCATCTTCATAATAGGCAGCCGGCTTTTTTTGAGGGTCGTTGACACGATTATCCTATTGTAGGAGATAAAACAGAGGAGATGGAGCGAGAG
>NW_007601091.1:0-321 GCF_000523025.1 Cynoglossus semilaevis | reverse complement strand
GTGTCAGCAGTGTTATCGCCTGCAGACTTTTGTCAGCACTACTGCCACCAACTGGTTTATTTACATTGCCGACTTACTGCCAGTGCTCCCATCTAACATTTGGGTTTTTACAAGTCACTTAAGAATGTTGGCCAAAGCATTATTTTAGCTGCTTCTTTTTTCCATGAAATACAGTACTTTGTGGTGCACATTTTATCTGGTATAACTCATCCATCTGTTTTGATATTACTAAAAAAATTGGTTTTAAAAAGGTGCTGACTCTTTTTTTCTGTTGAAAACATACCAATGTCCATATGAGTGCATTAGATTTTTTTTAATCTT
>NW_007601090.1:0-321 GCF_000523025.1 Cynoglossus semilaevis | reverse complement strand
CGATGACGACTATGCAAAGCGTCCAACTCTATCTGGGCTGCCACACTTTGCTCCCACGCTTATGCAAATATTTATCTGAATTTACGCTTGACTTAATTTGACAAGAGCGACCCAGTCTTAAATGGCTTCAGATGCGAGAATAGTAATTGGTCCTAAACCAAGCTGGAATAATGAACTCGTTAGAATGCTCAGCCTCCTGAATTGATTACCCCTGCTCTATGCGGCACTCCTGACGGAGCAGAACCTGATCTGCCTTCATTTAGGGCTGCTGTAGAGGACACACTTGAGGGAGGTGGGGGGGGGGGGGGTGGTAGGACCCTG
>NW_007601089.1:0-321 GCF_000523025.1 Cynoglossus semilaevis | reverse complement strand
CGTGACCCTACAAGCGACTCAAGCATCAGTCGCTTGTAGGGTCATGAGATGTTTACCCCAATTTTGGGGACCCAAGCATATTATCAGAGGACAATATCCACATGGACACATTTTTGAGTACAAGTATAATAAATTGCTAATATATTATTGCAACACATTGTTTCAAACGCTAACAATAAGTCTTTGCCTCATGCGAAACAACTGTACCCTGTCATTACAGCAATAATAGAACATGACTGACTATTACATTATTATTATATTTTTTTCATAACATTGTCATGAAAATTGGCATTCGCATCAATAATAACATAATAAAATTAC
>NW_007601088.1:0-321 GCF_000523025.1 Cynoglossus semilaevis | reverse complement strand
TGTACATATATGTATATATATGCAAAAACTCCTCTGACTCATCAGACGACTGCACTGAGAGCCCAGCGTCCTCTTGTCTGTCTGTTCTACTTTTTTTACTTCTCCACACGTTGTAACAATCACTGCAGGTTGATTTGGAAAACAAATAAGGTCCAGGCAAAAGTGAAATCCATTTCAGAAATATATTTTAAAAAAACTGCATCCTTAGTATAGTCACAAAGCAAATCCAAAAAGTCAAGGAGAAACCCTCGGATTAAATTTATCAGCAATTATCAACTGAGGTATTTCTGGCATTACAAACATGTAAAATATATATATATA
>NW_007601087.1:0-321 GCF_000523025.1 Cynoglossus semilaevis | reverse complement strand
TCACGCTCGACATAAAGAGGAAAAAAAAAAAACCTAAAGAAAATTTCCGTCAGTTTTCCACGTCAAAAAGAGTTTTCTAGTCATGTGCACATCCTGGGTGTGTGACGTCGTGGGTCTCACACGGTTCTGGAGGAACTTTGTGACGGTCGACAGAGGGAGAGAGGAGACCGACGAGGGTTTCAATTCAATTTGAGGCAGAAAGACAGATCTGGTAAATAAAAAAAAAAAATCATCAAAGGTGATTTTGCTTTAAGGTTATTGTTTTGCAAAAATGAGGGGTTGGGCCCTTGTAAGGGGCACGGAGCTAATGCAGTGAGGGCG
>NW_007601086.1:0-321 GCF_000523025.1 Cynoglossus semilaevis | reverse complement strand
TGCTTTATTTCTCTGAAGTCTGTAATGATGTGACGTTTTCCTTAAATTACTGACTCAACCACATCAAAGTTCAACGACAAAATCATGGTTTTAAAAACTAAACACTAATGTTGATTCATTGACACGTGATCCCTGAACACAGCAGTGGGTCAACATGTCCCAACAGTGTTTGGTTAAATTACTAATTTGCATTTGGGATTTTAGGATGGGAGGTTGAGAGTTTTGATATCCGACTTAATCCTTTTACAGCTGTTGGAGTCATTGGGCGGTGGCATGACACAACCTGGACTGTTGGCCACTCCAGAGCCACTCCACAATGCA
>NW_007601085.1:0-321 GCF_000523025.1 Cynoglossus semilaevis | reverse complement strand
TGTTGTTCAGCGCACAAATCTGTTTTATAACCATGTTATGATTCACGTCCTGCATGACTGTGCAGCCATTTCTTGAAAATTGGTAATTAAAGATGGGATTATATTTTAATTCAATGTTGATGTTCTTTTTGTGACAGGTCGAGGGGGTGCCTCTATCTTTGGTAAAAACTTTGAAGATGAACTCCACCCAGAACTGAAGTTTACAGGTAATACAAGTTAAATGATGCTCTCATAATGATATTATTATGTTGATGCTGCAGAGAACATTGCAATAATAATAATGGAGCAACAACCAGGATGCTGGGTATCATCAAAATGCCA
>NW_007601084.1:0-321 GCF_000523025.1 Cynoglossus semilaevis | reverse complement strand
GTCTCGTACGTTTTTTGGGTGTGATACTGAGCCTCAGTGTGTTCCCTGCCCTCCTCAGGATCTGGGCCAGGTCTCGGTGCTGCAGCCCACCGACAGGCCGGTTCTCTACTGCCTCCAGCTGGTCACCAGGCTGAATCTGTCCACAGCGAGCTGCCGGGCTGCCGCGTCGCACCGTCACGAAGCGGTGGGACATCAAAGAGAGCGCTGCAGATACAGAGTCACGTGTTCACGCGAGTGCATATCACACACCTCTCACGTTTAGTCTTTGCGCTTTTGTACCTGGTTTGGCCTCATTTAGCTATTGCCAATACTTCTTTGTGT
>NW_007601083.1:0-321 GCF_000523025.1 Cynoglossus semilaevis | reverse complement strand
TCTGTGTGCTTCTGCTGTTAGACGTGAGTAGCTAATTAGCATAACAAACATCAACAAATATCACCACATCTTTTTTTTTTTAGTTCAGTGCAGAAAAGCGAGTTACCAAAGTAAGTCGAAAGCTTTGATCCTAACATTATAACAGGCACCTTTTAAACACCAGCGTTAAAGTTCGCACATATTTTTAAGGGAACACATTACAGTGGGGGGCCCCACCGTGTTTCTTCGTGCTAGATACGAGCTTGATCCGTTAACTAAAAAACAATTAATTTATTCCAGCCCCACAGAAATACACTATAATTAAATAAATTACCCCCCCCC
>NW_007601082.1:0-321 GCF_000523025.1 Cynoglossus semilaevis | reverse complement strand
TTTTCAGCGACCACACCTCTATGCTGGGAGAAAAACAAGGGGTTTGAAGATTTCTTTTTTTTTTTTTTACATTAGAACATTTTATTCCAGGAATCCAACTAACAAGACTTATATTTTAAAAAAAACAACATTTTAATGAACTCACCTAGTGATGGGAAGTCCAGCTCTTTTGGCTGAACTCCCTCAGAAGAGCTCGCAAACGGCTCTTTCCTGTATTATCGCCGTGAGCTTATTTTAGCCTATCGCATGGTTTCTTGGCAGAGCTGACAAGGAATTGACTCTCGGAGCAGGCCCATTTACAATGACACATCCCCCATCCTC
>NW_007601081.1:0-321 GCF_000523025.1 Cynoglossus semilaevis | reverse complement strand
ACACACACACACACACAGACACCAGTGAACTTGACGTGACTATTTCACACACTGTTGATTATGTTTGTGGTTCAGGAAATGAAGTGATGTAATCCACAACTGTTCACACCTCAAACCTCAATCTGATACATGAAACCTTTTCATAATTGTACATAAGACCTAATGATAGATTTTGAGAACAAATAAATAAATTCTCACAGGTTCATCTCAAAACTTTGGTCCCTGAAATTTCCCGACTGACACTTAATTAAAAAGGCCTTTCAAACTGCAAATGGAAAAATATTTTCCGAGGTGACTTTTCACCTTGGTGATGGGTTAAAA
>NW_007601080.1:0-321 GCF_000523025.1 Cynoglossus semilaevis | reverse complement strand
AAGTATTTACCCCTGCTGACAGGTTACCACGGACTAGAATCTCTAGTTCGGCTTCGCTGTAGTTTCATTTTTGTCACTTGTTCATGTTTAATTGTCGTTCAGATCGTGAAAATCCAGGGCCTTTTTTTATATTAATTTTGCATATTTATATAAGGGCGTGTTTTGGTACTTTGACGTTTGTGCTTAATTCAACACCGATGTACTTGGGTCCACGAGTTCGCACACTTTGATAGATTCGATTTTTTGGTTCATTCACCATGTCTCTGTAGGAAATTTAGAGGCCCCAGATGTTCCGGTTTAATAGCGGGTCACAACCAATGT
>NW_007601079.1:0-321 GCF_000523025.1 Cynoglossus semilaevis | reverse complement strand
CGCCTGCTCTAACCTCACAGGTTCATAGGTTGTATATCATATCTGGATAGTGTGTATATCAGTCATCCTAGCTGCAGGAACGATGGCCCTTACAATCCAGACACGGAACGCTGTGCACACTTTCCCCTGTGAAAACTAAGAAGTGGCCTGTAATATCCCATTTCTGCTGGTGCGAACCTGTGACGACCCTGGCCTCGCAACTGGGCCCCTGGCCTCTGGCCGTATGTCAGGGTGTGAGTGATTAATGTTGTAAAAGAAGTGTTGTGGTTACCCGTTGGGCGACAGTCAACAAAAGTTAGCATTTCGTAAGAATTCGTTTTT
>NW_007601078.1:0-321 GCF_000523025.1 Cynoglossus semilaevis | reverse complement strand
AGTGGAGGTAGAGGATGGAGCAGCTGTGTAATGTGGATTAATCTTACTAACCGTCCTCACCCTGTGCTGGACCAGGCTGTTGTTGGAGACTGGTCCTTGAAATACAGAACAAATGAATGTTGGCTCACCAGGTCCATCCTAGTGGTTAATGTGGGGATTGCACGGTTAGGTTTATTTGTCCTGACTGAACTGAGTTCACTGTGTGAATTTGAGTGTAAATGGTTGTTTATAAAACAGATGACCTCTATGTGTGACCCCTCCCACAACCAATTACTGCTGAGATTGGCTTTAGCTCCCCCTGGGGGTAAGACTATAGGACAA
>NW_007601077.1:0-321 GCF_000523025.1 Cynoglossus semilaevis | reverse complement strand
TTTGTTTGATTAATTCATCCATTATCTATCAGTCGTCCTCGGAGGGTTGGGAACTGGTGCCAATCCTCGATGACATTGGCAGGAGACAGTGGAAGACCTGGCCAGGATGCTAATGTCGGGGCCAATAACTAGAGACAAAAAATATCTCAGCATTTAAGTCTTAGAAAATCAATATCTGATCATCTTAAAGCAGTCTGTGACCTTGGGAACTTGTGGAACATATGCATTCATGAACACATAGGGATTTTAGGAGAATTGATCCAACATTATCTGTCAGATATTTACACATTGATATCAGTAGCTAACCACCCTGTTGGTTAG
>NW_007601076.1:0-321 GCF_000523025.1 Cynoglossus semilaevis | reverse complement strand
TGGACACAACGGACCTTTGATTACATTCGATGTTTTAATTGATTAGAATCAGGGGAAAAGTAAAAACTGGGTAAAAGTTGGAAAAAGTAATGTGGCTCCATGATAAATTTACTATAACGTTAGAGATTGGTTTGTGATGTTTAAGTCTTTATAGATTTTGTCTAAAAAGAGATCACAGTCACGACTTGATGTAAGAATGTTTATATTGCAGCTGTATATTGTCAATGAAATATTTTATCAGAGTTGAGTTGGGTTGATATGGTTCGGATTAATCTTATTTAAATCTCAATATAAAATATAAAATAAGATGTGAGTTTATTT
>NW_007601075.1:0-321 GCF_000523025.1 Cynoglossus semilaevis | reverse complement strand
ATGCCATCCTTACTATAAACATGCCTTTCTATAGCCTATAACAGCCTATAACATATACGACATACGTCATGTCGACGCTTATTCAGCTAAAACACTGCAATGTAGTTATGTATTAAAACTTAGAACTTATGTAGATAGACTTGTATAGTATATGACCATATAAGTGCATATATATATTCTAAATCTACGTTTGTGTCTATGCACAAGCTAATTGCTAAAACACTAGGATATATAGTTATATATAGTACACTGGTTCTATCGAATGAAAACATACTACACATATTTTTTATTAGACAAATAAAAGAATATAATGAGAAAATA
>NW_007601074.1:0-321 GCF_000523025.1 Cynoglossus semilaevis | reverse complement strand
AGTAGAAAAAACTGCACTCCAGTCTTTACAACATTTAAACAGAATTCCTTCATATGTTTTATGAACTAAGTGTAACATAAATATACACCAAGCCACACGCTGGAACATGTGGTTGGTATGGTTGTCATACAGCAGTGTTGTTCAAATACAGGTCGGGTCCCAGAGGGGAGGAACCTCACCTTGTTAACTAGTGACTCGTTGATCTTGTTGACCAGCCAGGTGAAGGTGCGTCCGTAGATGGCTTTGGCAAGAGCGTCCCTGGCGTAAACTGCGTGGTCCACGGAGAAGGGGCTGAACACCTTCAGGATTAAAACATCGCCA
>NW_007601073.1:0-321 GCF_000523025.1 Cynoglossus semilaevis | reverse complement strand
GACTGGACTGGACTGGACTGGACTGTCAGGGAGTTCTTTTAAGTTGCGCCAAGGTTTTCAGACACTATAGTGTTGAAGCTTTGTTTCCCAAAGAGACGCATTGATCAGTGGTATGCCGTGCATTTCTCACCTAGGCCTTGAGCGACACCCTGGCCGGAATAAGTTCATGTCTTAATGATGTCATTATTATGTCTTTAGAAACCATCCATTACATGCAGAAATGTAGTATAACAAGTCGTTATTTCCTAGATAACTCGTGTATTCATACCGTTGTTGCTTAACACTACCTTACAGAGCAGCCCTTCTGACTGCTATGGTAAA
>NW_007601072.1:0-321 GCF_000523025.1 Cynoglossus semilaevis | reverse complement strand
TTTTTTTTAATGTCGACGTGTAAACAACACAAGTAAATGTGGAATGTCATTTAGAGGAGAGAGAGGAATGGTGGGTAATGGTGATAGCTGTTGACTTCAGTGGACATGTCGATGGTGGAAACAGAGCTGATGATGAAGCGCTGGGTGGAGGCCAGTCAGTATTCCTTACTGACTGTCATGAGGATTATGGATTTTGGATGAAAATAGTTGGTGGTCAGCACTTATTTTAGGACGAGGAAGGAACACAAGGTGAGGTACTGTACAAGAAGGAAAGAAAGTACACGCAGGATGAGTATGTCCTGTAGAGCAGGGGTTCCCAAC
>NW_007601071.1:0-321 GCF_000523025.1 Cynoglossus semilaevis | reverse complement strand
TTTTTTTTTATGGCTGCTGCAGTGTTTGTGTTTTTCACCTCAGACACCTTACAAAAAAAATCAGACATCATTAAACAATCACAGACAAATTAATGCTGCTGATCCTCCTTCTTCTGCTCACCTCCAGGGAAGATCATCTCTATAGAAACCAGTGCTTTGCGCGCGTCGGGCCGGCCAGGCTGGGAGGACCTGGTCAGGAAGTGCATCTGTGCTTTCTTTCAGCCGCAGGGCAAAGAACCCTCCCACGCCAAGAAGCTGCTGCACGAGGGTGAGTCGCCTACACCGATTGTTTTCCGGGCCTCATCTGCAAAACCCGCCGGC
>NW_007601070.1:0-321 GCF_000523025.1 Cynoglossus semilaevis | reverse complement strand
GGGGTGGATGGGGTACTTTACGCTACACCACCGCAGAGACATCCCCACCCTGACACAAGATGAAGGGCCTCCATTGCTGCGGGCTCCACTGTTCGATGACCCTTCACCATCTCACTGGCAAATGAAGACGTGACCTTGCCGTGGCTGCCATTTACCAACGTCCAACCTGACACCTCGCATCTCCGAGACATCAGTCATCTCTGAAAAAACAACACATGGCGGGGGGGGGTGTATGTACTCATATTTTTTTAGCGGTGTAAAAAAATATGAGTACAGAAATATTGCACCTTTTTGTTTCACAATACCTTTTCGATGTTCTAC
>NW_007601069.1:0-321 GCF_000523025.1 Cynoglossus semilaevis | reverse complement strand
TCTCCTCGTCCTCCTCCCGCACCCCGGCTGGACCCCCTCCACCTCCCCCGCCCATCAGGAATGGCCACTCCAACTTCTCCTCCAAGTCCATCATGGGTAAGTGGGACTGATGGCGTTCACCGTATTCACACCGTCACAGGAGGTGTAAATGACTGTGTTTATGGAGTTAGTTTTCAATGCCGGTTCATTCCAGCAGATGCTGCTAAATGTCCCATTTAACCCCGTTTGTCCATCAGCTGAAAGTTCTTTGTTAGCCGTTAGCAAGCAAGCCAGAACTGTCCTACTTGGTCGTTACCGTTGAACGCAGTACAACACTACGAC
>NW_007601068.1:0-321 GCF_000523025.1 Cynoglossus semilaevis | reverse complement strand
AAAAAAAAAAATTCTGCCCTGCACTCACTGCAACATCAATTAATTACAACAGCATCCTGCTAAGTTTGAGATATGTCTCGTCGACGTTTGAAGAGTGAGTTACTGCAAAAGTTTTGCGATGGCTGCCGTCGGGGATTTGGTTCAGAATCTGTAAATGTTGGCAACGTGGGCAGAGCCGAGAGTGATTTAATTGCCGACTCTCCTGCCGACTTAACACTGAATAAAGGGGAGATCTGAGAGAGGAGAGAGTGCCTTTTTGACCTGCGTCTAATCTGATCACAGATGATATCTTGTGTGTCTTTTTTTTTTTCTTATCTGTTT
>NW_007601067.1:0-321 GCF_000523025.1 Cynoglossus semilaevis | reverse complement strand
TTTTTAGTGCACCTGCTCTGAGAGCTTCTCCTGTCGTTTCATTACTGCAGTGAAATTGGTCGGATACAGCTGCACTCGGAAAAAGGTACCAGACAGAATTTTTAGGGCCAATAAGGAGCTTTCACAGAACATAACTCTCGACAGAGTTTGGAATATGGACAACATTAATCCTTTCTAAATTAGTGAGTTTCAATGAATATATAGAGAAAGGCAGGATTTTATAAGGCGCCATGTTGCTGCTGTTAAATATTTACCAACAACAGACCAGGGAAAATCAAAGGAAAACTCAAAAGAGTCACATATATGCGTTTAAATAAGATT
>NW_007601066.1:0-321 GCF_000523025.1 Cynoglossus semilaevis | reverse complement strand
GGATGATTTAAAGTGGAGATTCATTTGATTTTTTTTAACAGATTTCTAAGAGGAAAACCTCACCTCCAGGTCAGGAAGGCTGAATTCAATCTTCCTGTCCAGACGCCCCGGTCTCATCAAGGCAGGGTCCAGTGTGTCAGGTCTGTTGGTGGCCATCAGGACCTTGATGTTGCCGCGGGGGTCGAAGCCGTCCAGTTGGTTGATGAGCTCCAGCATCGTCCTCTGGACTTCATTGTCTCCTCCTGCGCCGTCGTCAAAACGTGCACCTGGTGGGACGAAGGACAAGGGGACACGGGTAGTTCAGGAGGAGACGTGACGGCA
>NW_007601065.1:0-321 GCF_000523025.1 Cynoglossus semilaevis | reverse complement strand
AAAAAAAAAAAAGCAGGGAATTACTGCAGAACTCGACAATACCTTTAGGGGCAGCACTTGTCCTTTAGCCGCGTCCTGTCTGACTTCTGCTTATTCTGCTACACGGGCCGGAACATAAGCGGCGAATGTGAACAGAGTTTAGTGACAGCTGTGTTCTATAAAAGGAGGCAGGACAATGTGGCCTAGACTCCTTTCACATGATAATTCCTCACATCAGACAGCAGTAAACAGGCGACACCGGCTCTTTGCTGCACGGAACAAGTTAGCGCTGCAACTGTGTGTGCGTTCTATTGAAAACTAGTCTGCACCACACACACACAC
>NW_007601064.1:0-321 GCF_000523025.1 Cynoglossus semilaevis | reverse complement strand
TTTTTTTTTTGTTCATGTCATACTCAATGAAAACACTCTCTAGTGTTGCTGCAGTGAACCCCCCTCCCCCCTCCAGGTTCCCCCTCCCTCCAGGTTGGAGATGTTACAGTTGAAGTGATGATCACATGACTTGTCCAGCTCAGCCGTAAACACAAACACTGCGACTGTTCCTCGGAGCCAGCCCTCAGGCTGCAACACACCTTTTGGTTTCCCCGTCATGTCACACTGTACCGTATCAGTACTGACAGACACAACTACTCCACGTAATGGCTTTGTCAAAGCAAATTCTACTTCATAGCACTGTGGTAATAATTTGTATTT
>NW_007601063.1:0-321 GCF_000523025.1 Cynoglossus semilaevis | reverse complement strand
CCCCTGTCTCAGTGTCTGTCTGTCTGTAATTCTGCTTTTATCCCAGCTCTTGTCCTTCCATAGACCTCTCTCCATCTATACTTCCTTCCTAATTATCCACATTAGCCTAATGACTAAGAGCCTCAGAACACTGAGTGGACGCTCTACATCTAATTTGTTTGTCTGTAGACAAAATGAATGACTTTTGTGTTTTATTTCCAGATTTGGTTTCTTCGGCTGCTAATAAACGTACGAGCATAAACAACGGACATGTTTTGTGTTTTTGACTTTGTCGGTACAGAGACAGGCGGCTATGATTGTGGTTATTCAGCCCCGAGATTT
>NW_007601062.1:0-321 GCF_000523025.1 Cynoglossus semilaevis | reverse complement strand
CTAACAGAATAACAACAAATACTTTTCCTTATTTTTTATCGAACCCAAGTTCCTTTTTCTATTCCCTTTCCTATATTACAGTATTACAGAAATTTAATTAACATTACTCCCAAAAACCACAATTTAGCTTCTACTAGTTTCACCCCTGGTCTCCACTGTAGTTAAAAGAAACAATTGATGCATTTCATTTAGTCTCTGTAAGGAAATTCTTACAACACTATGTTATTTAACGCTGTACTTTCCTTTGCGGTTTTCATTCTTCTTGATTTATTTGCTGCTTTCTTAGCCATTATTTGCTAGTCTTCTCATCTCTATACAGCA
>NW_007601061.1:0-321 GCF_000523025.1 Cynoglossus semilaevis | reverse complement strand
TTTAATAGAGCCGTTGGAGTATTAGCATAACTTCATTTTTATTTATAAATCTACTTTTTTATATTCATGTGTTTTACTTTTCAAAAAAGAACAATGAGTTCCATTACATCAATGGTATTCAAGGCATATTATTGAATATTGTTTCCATAGATAAAGGTATAATTTAATTGAATAGTTATCCACTCAGTTTATGGGTGACTAGCTGATTGGATAATTAGTTTAATGTATCACTCAGGCTAAAAATAATAAAGATATTTTGTATAGAACAGTGTTAGTATTTCAGGAAAACAGTTTGAAATTTGCCAGGACTTAAAGTATTAA
>NW_007601060.1:0-321 GCF_000523025.1 Cynoglossus semilaevis | reverse complement strand
TATATATATGTACATATAAATATATATGGTGTGTAGAGTCTGGGTACACTTACAGGCTCTCCAGGTAGAGATAGTCCGTTAGGACCTTGAGGGCCAGGTGGTCCCATTGAGCCTGGGGGTCCTGACTCACCACGTGGACCCACTGGACCCTAAAATATATCACACAGATTAGACCTACACATTTTACTGTACGTGTAGAGACAGAAAAAAAATGTAGAGAAAGGCCCTCTAAGGGTCTGAAATGAAATGACATCTCCAGCCGTGCTTGATAACTGACTTCAGATGTGAATCATTTCCACGCGGTGTAAAAATAGCTTCTTA
>NW_007601059.1:0-321 GCF_000523025.1 Cynoglossus semilaevis | reverse complement strand
AAAAAAAAAAAAAAAAAAGTGAATTTCTTGAAGCCATTAAACAGAAAGCTGAAGAATGCTTTCATAAATTCACTCCACATCCAAAGTGAACATTTTCCCAAGAACATTAGCATTCTCCAACTGTTTCCCCAACAGCGATAATATTAAAGGGTAATAAAAGAAAAGTGTTGATCATGGCATCGCTCCATTTGACAAGTTAAGACTTACTGTACACCCACACCTACACCCTCAGCCTTCTTCAAGTCAAGAATGGTTGAGGTGAAAGGAGCATAAAATTCATTCACTGTCGGCTGCAGAATTCACCAACCAATAAGTTACAAA
>NW_007601058.1:0-321 GCF_000523025.1 Cynoglossus semilaevis | reverse complement strand
GGTTTGTGTTCCTGTATGAAGTGACTGCATCTCCACAACTGGACTGGCTGGCAAACTCTGAGAGTGGGACTGGGTGTAAAGAGGCGATAGCTGGGAGATTAGACGTGGCACATGTTTGTACAAACATGTGACTCACTTCTATCCTAGTCAAACATGTGGTGCCCCTCTCATGTGCTCGTCATGACATTCCATTGGCTTTCAACTGCATTAAAGCCCAGTTCTCCTGGAACAGGCAGGATGTACTGTACGTAATTTAGTTTTTTCACAGGGAAAATTCAGGAGGACATGGTTGACTTAAAACTAAGTAGCTTTTGTTTTTTT
>NW_007601057.1:0-321 GCF_000523025.1 Cynoglossus semilaevis | reverse complement strand
GTGTGTGTGTGTGTGTGTACGGACCGTGACAGCGCCTCCTCAGGCGGGTGATCTCCAGCCTCAGACCCGTCAGCATGGTCCTCTGCTCCTGCTCCAGGAAGGCGATGTCTCTCTCCACACTGGCCACCTGCTGCTCCAGGCGGCCGGCCTCCATGGCTGCTCCTCCTCTGAGGTGGACGTCACCCTGGACACTGGACACAGACGACCTGAGGTCAGGGTCACACCCTGGGGTCACACCGCACACACAGTCACACCATGGTCATCTTGGAGGGAACCAGCAACCTAATCTCCAGTCTGGAGAACCTGGAGATCCTGGAGAAC
>NW_007601056.1:0-321 GCF_000523025.1 Cynoglossus semilaevis | reverse complement strand
GAAAGCGGAGACTTCCTTCAGCTTTTTTTTTACTGAGCTACAACTACAGTCAAGAGTCTAGTATAAAGATATTGCTGCGCTGTGGGCTACAATAAGTCTTCCTTTCGGAATGATAACTATGATAGAATGAGACAATGAGTTTTTATACAGCCTTCCCAAGCCATGCCAAGTATACAACAATGATAGACACAGTAGTATAAATAAAACGCCGACTGTGTAATAATATGTCAGCAGTTAACACAACAATATACTGAAAGCCATAAACTTACTTTGGAGACGACTTAGACATTTTTTTTCTTCCTCCCTCAGATGATTTTTTTT
>NW_007601055.1:0-321 GCF_000523025.1 Cynoglossus semilaevis | reverse complement strand
ATTTTATATATATACAGTTTTCAAAAATCCGAGAAGTCGTGAATCTGCAAAAGATGAGCCGCGAAATAGCGAGGGACTACTGTACGACGCTTTGTCCAAAGGCTAAGTCGAGCGCTGAAAAGAGGAGCAGAGGAAGGCAAATCGTTTTTCAAAATAAAATACCGTGGAGACCTACGAGAATTGGTGGTTTTGGGACTTTAAATCAGACTCCAAAAAATAAAAATCTTTGAGTGAATCTAAGACTTGGTTTGTATGAGGGTCCTGGTGCCACAGCTTGGTTTTCTGCTCAGCTCCGTCTGCTGCGTGTGTGTGTGTGTGTGT
>NW_007601054.1:0-321 GCF_000523025.1 Cynoglossus semilaevis | reverse complement strand
TATCTTGATGACTCTACTCAATGAGCTGTCATTAAGTGTGTGCAACCATGAGTGAGGCCTACCTTCATGAAGGAAGTTCTAGGGCCAGTGCCAGTGTTTGCCACTAAACCGGACAGATCTTGAAACGTAGACCATGGAGTCTAATGAGCCACACAGAGAACCAGGGGAAGACCCAGCGTACACCTGGCAGTGAGGGACTCCATCTTGGAACAATGATGGAGTAGAAACCACCCTGTAGGAGACATCGCCAGGTTATTAGGGATCAAAACTTTTTATCCATAGAACGCAGAATGTATTCCAGATAGAAGTCTACAGTAGTAA
>NW_007601053.1:0-321 GCF_000523025.1 Cynoglossus semilaevis | reverse complement strand
TACCAATTCACACAGCGTTCATATTCAGTCAGTAACGTGGTGCAAAAGACTTTGCCCATGCACGTATAAGGTTCTTCTTCCAACTAACGACGGCTACGCTAAAGACAACTAGCTCTTGAAAAGGACCCTTGTGGTTTTCTCTCGTCTGTCTTCTTCCTCCTCTTCTTTATCCCACCCCCTTTCGCTCTAAATCCTATGGGTGGTTCAGTTTTACTTTTAATAGGAAGAGCAAATAGAAGGTGATGTGGAGTGTTTCTCTTAAGAAACGTGCATTGATGTATTCTGTAATTTAAGATTTCAGTTTATGAGGTACACAAGACC
>NW_007601052.1:0-322 GCF_000523025.1 Cynoglossus semilaevis | reverse complement strand
AAAGAGAGAATTTTACTCCCAATAGGAAGACATTAAGAGAATGTGTAGGTATTTTTTAAATGTTTTGCAACTATTTTTACAACATTTATTCATCATTGGCTAACTATTCATCAAATCATATACCATATCCTTCCCAGGCAAACTCTGCATTAACTTTTGTTTACATTTGCGCTATATTTCAGGCTAACAGTAACCATTGCTTTAATTCTATTAAATATTGGGCAACAATTTGGCAAGTTAGCGACTACTGCTACAGCACAACTCAGTGTCCAATTCTTGCTCCTTACCACGTTTTTGCATAGATTTGATCTAAAAAAAAAAA
>NW_007601051.1:0-322 GCF_000523025.1 Cynoglossus semilaevis | reverse complement strand
AGCATATTTATATTTTCTAAGCTTATTTCCCTAAATGTCCCTTATTTTCAAACTCAGACAGAGTGTTCATTCTGCTCACATTTATTACAGCACTGTGACAGCCCCAGACTGCAGCTTTTTGACGCCCTCTGAATATGAAGATCAAACCCCCCCGCCCTCTTGTTGTTGGAGGAATATTTTATATTTTATGTGACTTTTAGGCTTTGATGTTCCTTGAGGAAGGAGGAACGACAGCCTGGCACACTTTGAATTTATTAACAATAACATCTGTGTTCACAAACTGTAAAATTCAGATTTATCCCCATTTCTGAATCATTTTTTT
>NW_007601050.1:0-322 GCF_000523025.1 Cynoglossus semilaevis | reverse complement strand
AAAAAAACCGATACAACAAGGGCGCTAATGTTGTTTTTTAAAATGTGATGTATGAATAAATGTGACTTGACTGTCCGTCCTGTACGACGCTCGCCGTCTTTTCTTCGGTGGTTTATAAAATCTACCTGATAAGAAAATTCCTAAAATCTTTTTTTAGCGTTTCTTTTTAAATTGCTGCTACATGTGTGGCATGGCCTGCCACCTAGAGGATGTGGGGTTTAATACCAACTGATTTCCAAGTCCCAGGTCGGGTCACACCAGGACAAACTCCAACAGATGACCCCTGTGGTGGAAGTCCAAGGCCAGGCAGGGAGACACGGGT
>NW_007601049.1:0-322 GCF_000523025.1 Cynoglossus semilaevis | reverse complement strand
GCTCCTCTACATTAATGTTGTTTTTTTATCTGTTTCATCATCTCTGTTTGACTGACTGTGACCGGACACACGCTGTTTTCTCCACTAATGGTTTCATATCTTCGTTTCCCTGTAGTCGGCGCTGGCGCCGCTGGAACAGGTTCTGCCGCAGGAAGTGCCGGTTGGCGGTGAAATCGGTGCCTTTCTATTGGCTGGTCATCATCTTGGTGTTCCTCAACACACTCACCATATCCTCGGAACATTACAATCAACCCATGTGGTTGACGCAAGTCCAGGGTACGAACACCGCGGTCCACGTGTCCACAAAGTCTGATCTGTTTGA
>NW_007601048.1:0-322 GCF_000523025.1 Cynoglossus semilaevis | reverse complement strand
CTGACAGCACACCTAACTACTGTCTCCCTGGCTTCGTACATGTTCTGCACGATCCTCACATACTTTTTTGCCACTCCCGGGTGTCTCTGTCAGTACCACAGGGCCTCACCTTATCATTTTCTTGACACACTGCATTTACAACTTTTCTAGCAGCAGTCTGACGTATTTTTTCTCTACATAAATGTATATATATATATATTTTGCTTTAATTTTTCATTTAAAATATAGTAAATGTATGTTATATATTCTGGAAAACCAGTAACTTAACAAGTGTTGTAGTTTGTCTACAACTCTTATATGGTAGCGTGGCCGAGCGGTCTAA
>NW_007601047.1:0-322 GCF_000523025.1 Cynoglossus semilaevis | reverse complement strand
CCGGGAGGGGCGGGGGCAGGGGCCGGGGGGGCCCGGATATCTCTCCACCAGGACGGATCAAAGCCAGATTGCCAACCGCCTCACACCCTCTCCTTCCACTTTCCACTCATCAGATTTGTTTTGAAAGGAGTGTGTGTGTATGCATGCGCGAGTGTGTATGTGTGTGGTGAGGTGGTGTGTGTGTGTGTGTGTGGGGGGGGGGAGAACCTCTCTTTGCCCTTGAACCATGGTGGCCCTTAAAGGTCCCCCAGTCACTCAAGTGGGTGCAGTTGACACTCTCCCTTAACCACAGTGTTGGCTTCTCCCTGCTCTACCTGCCCTC
>NW_007601046.1:0-322 GCF_000523025.1 Cynoglossus semilaevis | reverse complement strand
AAGAAAAGGAGGATATCAAGAAGCCATTTAACGAGACAAAGGAATTCAAGAAGATTCCTAAAATTAAAGTAATTAAGAAGCTTCTAAAGGATGTTAAGGAAATCAGGAGGCCCTCAACAGAAAAAGAACTCAAGAAGCCTCACAAAAAAGATGAGCAACCCAAGAAGCCTCTTAAAGGGACATTGGAAACTACAAAGGCCCCACAAGTGAAAATGGAAACTAAGGAGCATCCAAAAAAAGGGGAAGAAATCAAGAAAACTCAAGAAAAGGAGAAGAAAGAAGTGAAGGCTCCCGTTCAGGAAGAGAAAGCTATAAAAACACC
>NW_007601045.1:0-322 GCF_000523025.1 Cynoglossus semilaevis | reverse complement strand
CCATCTGTGGTGACCCCTAACCCCTAACCTGACCCTCACTTTTACTATAACCCTAGCTCGACATATTTTAACGACATATTTTCCCAACGACAACCATAGTGAGATGAGAAGATGGACGGACTGTCCACGTGTTCTCACTCATCACTGATTGGTTAGTGTAGATTCGGATGGCGTTAATTCAGATGCAGACTCTTCATGACATTCTCACCCCTTTGACCAGTCCAGTGCGGATTTCCGGACCCTTCGTATCCAGGGCAATGGCGACGGACCGATAACACAGAGGGTCAGAGGTTATGGTCTCCACGGCCTCTCTGATGTTTTT
>NW_007601044.1:0-322 GCF_000523025.1 Cynoglossus semilaevis | reverse complement strand
CTGCCCTCCTGGGTGCCAGAACCGTGCCAGAGGGTCATCAGAGGAATCCTTCAACCTACCCCGTCCGACCGCTGCACAGTGGAGCAAATGGCTGGGCTGTGAGTGGCTGCTCACGGCCGACTTTCCACGAGCGATGGAGCCCTTAAAACTCGACCCGTCCTAGCTGTCCTAGTGATCCTTCTGAGCTCCATCAGGAGGAGAAGGAGGTGAAAACAGCACTGGAGGTGCTTGGAATCACTCCAGAACACATCCTTAACAAAAAGGGGAAAGACTGCAGGAGCTCCATCACTGGGGTGTACAGGATCTTACTCCATCGTACTCA
>NW_007601043.1:0-322 GCF_000523025.1 Cynoglossus semilaevis | reverse complement strand
AAAAAAAAAAGTCATGAGCTACAACCACACTGGATGCTAATTAGGACTGTGAAATGAAGCATCAAAGGACGTTCTTCAACCAACATCACGAGATAATGACAGGAGCTGAGCACAGAAGGACGCAGAGCAGGGAAGAACAGAGGAAACGACGTCAAATTGATCAGATTATCCACACCAGGATGGAACAGAGTATGGAATATTTTGATTTACATTGTTTTAGTTTTGACAAGATGGAAAAGAAATGATTGTTTGTGTTATTGTTCTAATACATCACTAAAGCTGCCAAAACTATTTCTATTAAAGTAATAATCCTCTGTTTCGC
>NW_007601042.1:0-322 GCF_000523025.1 Cynoglossus semilaevis | reverse complement strand
AAAAAAAAAAAAGCTTTGTAAAGTTTGTGATGAGTGTGTGTGAAGATAATTGTCTGGCTTGGTTACAGGGGCCTCCAGGAGACTTTGGGCCAAAGGGCACTCAGGGGCCAAAGGGGCCACAGGGTGCAATGGTAGGTAGTACTTAGTGATCTCAGGAAGGTGAGACAAAAATATACTGGGAACCAGATTTCATGATTTTTCACCAACTCCCTTTTGTCCTTCAGGGCAGAGGAGGTGTCGTCGGCCCCATAGGAATCATTGGTCCCGGTGGCAGAGCAGTATGTACAGCATCATCAACAGCAGCTTTTTTTTCTGTCATTCT
>NW_007601041.1:0-322 GCF_000523025.1 Cynoglossus semilaevis | reverse complement strand
TGTCACTGCTTTACATACTGTGGTGTAATGGATCTCATTAATGTACGATGTGATTGGTTTTCTTGTCAGTCTGTCATTTTTTTAATGTGAACGTTGTTTTTATCAGGTCATCACTTGAATTAGATTGAATGTAAGATGATGTAATCTGTTGGACACATGAACACGACCATGTCGTTCGTCCTCCTTGTATGGTCGGTCACAAGTCATTTCATAACAGATCAACTACAGATGGGATGGTTCGTGTGTTGTCACATCTCTGCCTTTTGCTCTTTGCTCACTGTATTAATTACTTATTCAACAGGCATTAAAGGGATAGTGCAGT
>NW_007601040.1:0-322 GCF_000523025.1 Cynoglossus semilaevis | reverse complement strand
TTTTTTTTTTCATCAGTTTTGGACGACATGTCGACTCGACTCACCGATGACGTATGTGAGCAGCAGGGCCAAGGTGAGGGTGAGCAGCGACGCCGACAGCGCCGTACACTTCCAGTTGCAGCAGCGGTGAGGCTTGTTGAAGGTAAACAGTGGTCTGGTCACGCTGCTGCGAGGGAGGGGGCGAGGTGGAGGCGAGTACACCGTCCCCGAGGTCAGAGGGTAACCCTGTCCCGCTCCTGACAGCAGAGCAGATGAACCAGAACTCTGCTTGAACAGGAAGTGTCTGTGGGACCAGAACAAATGACATCACATCACATCACAT
>NW_007601039.1:0-322 GCF_000523025.1 Cynoglossus semilaevis | reverse complement strand
TTGAAATCATTATTTTTATTTTCTAATCCAATCAAATTCTTTTAAAAGATTTCTGTTAGTAATCTATTAAAATTTTAATTTAACTTTTGACTCAACAATTTGGTTTTAAAGAAAGAAAAAAAACATAATAATCTGTGAGTGTCATAATAATATGATTATTTAAAAACAATAATAATAAAAAATGTATTTAAATATTACTTGCTCAAACAAGTATAAAAAATTGTATATTCATTAGGCTGCCTAATTTGAATTTTGGACATTACAACATTCCCTCCAGGGAGGACGAGGTGGGGGGCAGAGGGGGCAGATAAAGTCAGGTTGG
>NW_007601038.1:0-322 GCF_000523025.1 Cynoglossus semilaevis | reverse complement strand
TTTTTTTTTGTTTTTAATTGGCAATTTCAATTGTCTTACTTTTATACTCTGCACAGAACACAATAACAAAAAACAAAAATTTGGAAAATATCAATTTGGACTCAGGTTATATATTTACTTTTTTATTTATGTCATAGCATAATTTTATTCGTGTTAATCTCTAGGTCATTAGCTTTATCTTGGAGTTAGCTTAGCGTAACAGTCGATGAAAACACGGTAACGTTGTTTCAATCCTGTCACATAGTATAATATGTAGTACTACTTTGATATTTCTCCTGAGATATATATTAGCAGATGCTAATTAAATTAGCTGAGGAACAAG
>NW_007601037.1:0-322 GCF_000523025.1 Cynoglossus semilaevis | reverse complement strand
TGGACCAGTAGGGTTTTACATGTATCTCGTCTCTGTCTCGTCTTTGTGTTTGAAGAGAGCACCGTGCATACAGGGAAATCAAATTAACCATGCCTCAAGGGACTGGCCTGCTGCTGGTTTAATGCAGCGCGTCATGGAGACACCAAGGAGAAATGAAGGGAATATACACCCTGATCTGTATCTAACCTCAAATGTAATAGACTAGGTCCAGGTCAAGATAATCATCTCAGCCAAAGCTCTGAGGGCGCTTTATTGAGTCCTTGTGCCTCGGTGTTGGGCAGTTTTTAATAAACTCGAGTTGTAGGTTCGATTTTTTTTTTTT
>NW_007601036.1:0-322 GCF_000523025.1 Cynoglossus semilaevis | reverse complement strand
AGGCGTACTACAGTGTTATTATATGAGCGGTTTTCGCACATTAAAGATAGAGATTATCTTGGATAAGAGAGACTGCTGCCTGGTGTTGATGTAAAATCATTTGATGTAAAGTCCATTGCGGGCAGAATTGAATTTTGGCGGTGCAAATAAAACGGACCTAATTACAATGTCTCATCATCTTTATTGTCCTGTATAACACAGGAACCCTTAAAGAAGGATTACTCTATTATGAATACAGTTGGATCAGAATTTTAAACCATGAAAATAGGTGGAGCCAGATACTGCTGTGGCTAACTGAAAAATAAAATACAAAAAAAAAAAA
>NW_007601035.1:0-322 GCF_000523025.1 Cynoglossus semilaevis | reverse complement strand
CGTACAGGTCATGAGGTCAGCAGTTACTCAGTGTTTTTGGTGGATTTTTATTTTTCACTAAGCCGTTAAGTTCTTCTACCTGTAACTCAATCTGTCTTCAGCGTTGCTTTTTGTCCGGGGCCGCGGGTCCCGTTGACTTATTATGTCAGCATTGACGGACAGCCCCGTGCTAATAGAGGTGTCTGTGTGTGTGTGCCGCTGTTGGTGGGAGTGTGAGTGCGAGTGTTCTTTGTGGAGAACGGTTGCCTGTCGTTAAGGGAAGGTCTGGCTGTTTTGATTGCGGTTGGCACAGTTATAGTCGTCGGTTGAGAGGTTTTTTTTT
>NW_007601034.1:0-322 GCF_000523025.1 Cynoglossus semilaevis | reverse complement strand
AATTTCCTATGGTACCTGAATGCCCCTTATTATCAACTCGCCACTCAGTGGACCCCTAATAAGACAAATATATATAAACATTACAGAGTTGCGATGTAGTGAAGTACACTTTCTGTGAGCGCACACCATTTTGCGTTGTTGTTTGTGTATAATTTGTCGACCAAACACCTCAGTGAGTGTTGGCTGTTGGGCCGAAGGGTTTGTATCTCGAGTTGCAGTTTTTTTTTTCCCCAGCAGGAAAAACTGTGTCATGTGGTTCTTTTAGGTGGGAATGCCATTTTTTGCTACCACTTTCAAATAACTTTGGCATACTGGCTCGTCA
>NW_007601033.1:0-322 GCF_000523025.1 Cynoglossus semilaevis | reverse complement strand
TGGATGGAGGAACACTGTGGAAACAGCTCAATTCCACCTTTAGCCTGTAGGAAGAAAACAATACAATAAATCAATGGTGAGCTTGTAAATGCAGCAATTTTGGTTTGAAGAGTGTCTAAATTGGAAATAACCGGGTAAGTCCGGGATTAACAGACCCTGTATCACTTATCGACCCACGTTTATTACTTTTAAATGATGGTAATTGGAGAGAGTTTGATGCATTCTCTGTCTGCATCTTTATAGAATGGCTCCAGTGGGTGTATGGGCCTTAAGTGCACTCATAAATTGATTTTATGAGTTTCTGAGACATATCGTTGCTAAT
>NW_007601032.1:0-322 GCF_000523025.1 Cynoglossus semilaevis | reverse complement strand
AATATAATGATATTTGGCAAATTATCAAATACTCTGTTGTCTGTCACTTTACCTGTTCTATGAGGCGCTTGTGTCTTTTTACAGAATGTTTAATGACTGCATCGAAATTATACAGTTTTATTTTAAACCATATGAAAAACAAATGAACATTTTGTGAATGGTGAATGGACTCATCTTGGACATTTTCGGTCATTTATGAGTTTCTTCAGGCGGTCTTCAAGGCAATTGTATGGATATGAAGAAGTGTAAGTGTATTTTGTCTTAGTCATTTGTGTGTAAACAGCTCAGACACTAGAGAGAAGAATCATTGGCTTTTTTTCCC
>NW_007601031.1:0-322 GCF_000523025.1 Cynoglossus semilaevis | reverse complement strand
GTAAACAAACCAAGCACACAAATGAACTACAATGTGATTAGATAGAAGCTGAGGCAAACACATGCATTAGTTCTGAGAGATCATGGGCCAGGGAGCGGAGATGGCAGGGAGGCAATTACTGGGTTGACCTTCGTCCTTAATCACCCAGTGTCTTGCACACAGCCCATGTGTCATAGCAGCACATCTCTAAATGCCACCCCTCATTAGCACAATGCACACAGTGAGAGAGGCTATCTGTGCAGCGATACACTCTCCAGTGTGCAGGATGAGATAGTGAGGCTGGTAAAGGATAACATGGCAGCACAGACATGGGCTGAGCTCA
>NW_007601030.1:0-322 GCF_000523025.1 Cynoglossus semilaevis | reverse complement strand
GTGACACGGTACCTATTCATTTCCAGCGGGTGACTCAGCGTTGAATGTCCCGTTAAGTGTGATTAAACGCATTAAGCTTTAATGAAATAAAATAATAGATCACCATTAGTGGCTCGCACTAATCTCCACCTGCTGCAGGCACAGCCAGGCGTTTGTCGGTGCAAGGCTGCCCTCTTGCGTGTGTCGAGACAACTGCAACTCTCCTAACCTGATGTCATTGATTTGGGCTTTTTTTTTTTTATCTGACTCTTAATTTTCTTGACCTCTGCACATGTTTAGTCGTTGGATCTCTAAATAAGGTGTTTGTTTTTGTTGTTTTTTT
>NW_007601029.1:0-322 GCF_000523025.1 Cynoglossus semilaevis | reverse complement strand
GAACAGCTACAGGAAGTAGGGACCAGTTCCTGTCCCAATCACTGGAGGCTTATTTTCCCATGTGAGTGAATCAGTTTGGGCACATGAATAATGTCGACCAATAATATGCACAAACAGGCTGTTCTCTTTGCTGCTCTGGGGTCTGAGCCACGGCCGACTGTCGGGGGAGGGGCGGCGTGGGGGGGGATCATGATGTTTTACCATGTGCTTGTTAAGCCTCAATTATTAAGGCAGGATCCGCAGCTCCGTGGCACGGCTAACCTTTTGAACTCGGCACAGACGAGTTTGCTTTGCATGCATACTGGCATACATGCTCCTGCAC
>NW_007601028.1:0-322 GCF_000523025.1 Cynoglossus semilaevis | reverse complement strand
TTACTTTATTCCTGTTCTTAGTTTATTATAATCTGTTATATATTATTTGTTATAGAAAATTTATTCAGTGTCTTTTCGACAGATTTTCTGTCAGAGCTGGGTCTGCAAAAGGAGGAGGAAGAACATAGTTCCTGGGACTCTGAGGTACATCACAGACACAAAAACATAAAACTATTGGAAGGTTTGTCTTTTATAATGACACTCTCTTGTCTTCCCTCCTGTTCAAAGTCACACTCTGAAAACCCCGATATGCTAGAAGAAAAACCAAACATGGCCACGCAGAAGGAGGAAGAGGAAGAGGGGGGGTCTGCTGCTCAACAAG
>NW_007601027.1:0-322 GCF_000523025.1 Cynoglossus semilaevis | reverse complement strand
TCTTTGACACTTTGTATGTCCTATCTCAGGAATGATCACAGTATGGTCTAGATTCACAATTATAAAAATTATGAAAGTGCAAGGTCAGTAATGTCTTTTTTTTTTTAAAGAAAAACCACAAAAGCATTCACTATACATTACTGTCAGTCACTATTTGGACCATGGCCTGGGTGGCAGTAGATATTAAATCTGTGGCGTCTTGTTTTTTTCAGCAGTTCAGTTTCAGCAAATATATGACAGTCATTTAGAGTGTTATACGACATAAACATTATTGCTATTTGTCAATTTCTCTATTTACCTGTTAGGTTTATTCTAACATATG
>NW_007601026.1:0-322 GCF_000523025.1 Cynoglossus semilaevis | reverse complement strand
AAGGGCTGCTGTGGCTGCAGGTTTTTCCAACCTGTCCTGACCACACTGCTGGACCAATCAGCTGTCTGAAGAGTCTGATCAGTTGACTGAATGAACCAAATCAGGTGTTCTGCTGCTTGGTTGGAAAAAAAAAATCATCCCTTTTGTCCATGTTAAAACAATATCTAACTCTGCTGGCAGGTATATAATTGTCATTGGTTATATCCACGGTGTAAAGATGGCTCCAAACTGGGACGACAACACCTTTTTCAGACAGGTTTTTGCTACGAGACCCTTCAACTTAACTCTAGGAAATAGATTGTTGGATAATCCTTCTCTGGAC
>NW_007601025.1:0-322 GCF_000523025.1 Cynoglossus semilaevis | reverse complement strand
CTCTGCATGAAAGGCAGGCATGCTAACTGCTCTACTATGTTTCTAATCCTGTCCATCCCGATCACTCCTAATGAAGATCCTGACATGATGCCAACTTTTTTGAACCGTCCGTCTAAATCAAACAGCCTTAAAGATCAAAGAAATCCTATGAAAAGTTTGGTGAATGGTGAACAGGAAGGGATCAGATGGGATTATACTGTAAATCAATTCTCTTTCTGTTCTGTTTCTGTTCCAAGAGTAGATTATAAAAAAATAAATTCGGACCAAATACTTTTTGTATACTTATTTCTATGGTCCTGCGAGACGTACTGCAACGAGACTT
>NW_007601024.1:0-322 GCF_000523025.1 Cynoglossus semilaevis | reverse complement strand
CGATAACGCAATGTCTGGATTTTGCCAAATGTGCCGGAGTCATTTGTGGGATCCAAAGAGGTTTATCTCAATTTTGGCGGCAAATGACTGCGTATATCGGATGAGATCGGAATAGGAAATTAAGTGATTGGACAATATGTTGGATATTTGGACGGATATCGGCAAAAAGTTAACTCGTTCTAAAACACTTCCCTGGGCCTTTAAAATGAAAGGATGAATGAACGAGCTAGTCACCTTAAAATGGAGAAAATATAGCGCAAAATGACATAACAAGTGATAGGTACCGTTACTGTAACATAGTAAAGGATTTTAGTAGAGATGT
>NW_007601023.1:0-322 GCF_000523025.1 Cynoglossus semilaevis | reverse complement strand
TTTTTTTTGCAGCGTATTTGGCATTTGTACTTGTACAAAATTGCACTGCAAGGCTCAAGAAGCCTTGCATTAGGTACTGCATCCAGGTTATAAGACTGTAGAAAGGCTTTGACTGTGATATATTTACATTTAATTACAATTTAAACTTTTGTGATTTATTTTTTTTTTAATTTTCTCAACAACATCCTCCATGCTGTCTTTTTAAAGCACTCGACGTCATACTCTATACACACACACGCAGCGCAAATGATAAAAACACAACAAATTCTAACAATTAAATATATCTATATACTTGTTGGCCTCATACATACAAGAACACAAT
>NW_007601022.1:0-322 GCF_000523025.1 Cynoglossus semilaevis | reverse complement strand
GTGTTTGATGATGAAATAGATAAATATGTTGTGTTTAAAGATTGCTGTAATGAAAAGTATTAATTAGAATCAATCTTTAGCACCGTTGCTGTGATAGGACATTTTCTTTTCACCTGGTTGCTCATTATTTCTTGTGTTCGGTGGCACATTGCAGATTGCTCTGAGATAGTACAAATTGCCCCCCGAAGGTCCGCGCACACGAGCACTTAATGGACAAGATTGGTCCTAATTTCTCCTAACTGTA
This sequence comes from Cynoglossus semilaevis, assembly GCF_000523025.1. Classification (NCBI taxonomy): domain Eukaryota; kingdom Metazoa; phylum Chordata; class Actinopteri; order Pleuronectiformes; family Cynoglossidae; genus Cynoglossus; species Cynoglossus semilaevis. Next base: position 78 of record NW_007601022.1, on the reverse strand, counting down.
AAAACACTTGTGAGATTTATGGAGCATGAAAAGGCGTACACCGGCGGCACTGACTGATCCTCGGGATCCCCCCCCCCC
>NW_007601021.1:0-322 GCF_000523025.1 Cynoglossus semilaevis | reverse complement strand
ACAAATATTATCTCATTCTGTCATGCTTTTTCATGCCTGTTTGAAGTATCATATGGGTGTAACTGACAGACACAGCAAAAGTCAAGCCCTGTGTTCATTCACAGGGTAAAGCATTTGTGAAGGAGAGCCTTAAGTGCATTGCCAACGGCATCACGTCAAAGGCATTCACAACCATCCGTCGTTGCTCCACCTTCCAAAGAATGATATCTGAGGTCCAAGAGGAGTGTTACAGCAAGCTGGATATCTGCACTGTGGCCCGATCTAATCCAGATGCTATTGGTGAAATGGCACAGCTGCCAAGTCACTTCCCTAATAGGTGAGC
>NW_007601020.1:0-322 GCF_000523025.1 Cynoglossus semilaevis | reverse complement strand
AACAGAGGAGTGGTGATATGGTTGTACTCATCCTGAATCATGAAGTCGGTGTTGCTCAGTTTGATTACAGCGGGGCAGCAGGAAGACCCGAGGCGCTGTTGTACATCCGGGTCATGTGTGACCAATCGTTCCACGGAGGACTGGCTGCACCTGTTCTCTGTAACTGTAACACCTCACAGTATTAGTACAGTATTTTCTTACAGGGCTGTGCATACATGTATTTACATACTATTTGCTGTACTCTGAAGAACAATCAAACTTGTTTCCACAGACAGTTCTAGTTCTGTCTGAAATTACACTATATACACACACGCACATATAT
>NW_007601019.1:0-322 GCF_000523025.1 Cynoglossus semilaevis | reverse complement strand
AAACAAACAAAGTCTCTCACTAACAGAAAAGTGAATCAAGTGGATGCACTCTCCCATTACATAAGAGCCCTAATAAAATTTGCAATGACCGAAAAAATAAAATAAAATGGAAAACTGAAAAAAAGAGTTTGAAGCGATTAAAGGAGTCCTTGGTTCTGGAGAGCAAGGGGCAGAAAGCCAACAGGGACGTACGGCAAAATGTGCCTAAAATATCTAGACCTGCTTATGTAGGTTTAATGATGGAGGCCTTTAATGATCCACTGATGGTATGACAACCCAGACTGTTGTAATTCAAAATGACAAATTAGGTGACCTGCAGATG
>NW_007601018.1:0-322 GCF_000523025.1 Cynoglossus semilaevis | reverse complement strand
AAAAATGAAGTAATACTATCATAGTAATTAATAATTTTAACAAAACAATCGGATTAATATGTTTAAAAAGATTAATAAATGTTTTGGCTTTTTTTCCCCCCTGAAACTTTCTCAAACTTTAATATTAATGTTCATTTTCTGCTCCTTAAACTGGTTCTTTGCTGTGTTCAGTCTGCGTTTAATGAAAGACGGGATCGGTGAGTCTGTGGTGAACGACGTACACCGTGGATGAGTGACGACAGACGACCGTGTGTCTGTAACACCTGTAAACAGTCATTAACATCTTTGAGGCTCTGGGCGTCCGTCTCCGTCTCCGTCTCTG
>NW_007601017.1:0-322 GCF_000523025.1 Cynoglossus semilaevis | reverse complement strand
TTGAATCATATTGTGCCATACGGTTACATGAATGAATCATCAGCATATAAGGAATATATAAAGTATGTTTGTATCACAATGACAAATTATTTACTTTCACTTTCAGTTCATATAAGTAAATATGTGTTTAATGTTTTCAGTGTAGGTATAACACTATAACCTGGCCATTTGAATAGTAGAACAAACCCCCCCAAAAAAAAGGGTATAAAGTACGCACATATTTGCAGTCACTGCCGCTCATTACTAGAACATATACCTGCAGTGCATAAGCAAATTATTCCAGGTTATTTTCTGGTTGCATAATATAAGCCTACAATATTTT
>NW_007601016.1:0-322 GCF_000523025.1 Cynoglossus semilaevis | reverse complement strand
TGGTCATCTGGCCTAAAGAACTCAGGATTTAAGTACAGACTATTTACCTTCCACAACCAGCCAGGCACTGCAGGATGTGATGCCAGCCACAGCTGAGTAAATGCCCTTGTCCTGCTGCGTGCAGTCCTTGATCGTCAACCTGTGAATCAGTTTATGGTCGGATACCGTGATGCTATATTTTTCTCCATCCTCCAGAGCGCTGCCCTTGCCCATCCACGTGATGCTAGGTAGTGGGTGTGTCAGGACACACTCAAAGAGGGCGTCCTCTCTTTCTTGTACTGAAGTCTCTTGAATTTTGACAATAAAGTCCATCATTGAAACT
>NW_007601015.1:0-322 GCF_000523025.1 Cynoglossus semilaevis | reverse complement strand
AGATCGGTGATTGGTGGAGAGGGTGTAAGGAACTGGAGCTACGGTGAGAAGCTAGCTCAGAGCTAACGCATTTCTCTGACGAACACTGGTTGTTCAGAGACCTCGGTCCTAAAGCTGAGTGTCTGCACTGCTGCTGCTGACCACAGTGTCGTAGCTGAGGGCTGTGAACTTTAATGCTGCTCTGCTGTAGAATCTTCAGTGACACTAGAACGGTGCGTTTCCCAGAAAGAAAAAAAACCTCTACAAGTGGAGGAAGTGTCACTTCCTCAAAATCAAACGTCGTCTCAGCAGCTCAGCCCTTCAGCAGTGTCTGCACAAAAAA
>NW_007601014.1:0-322 GCF_000523025.1 Cynoglossus semilaevis | reverse complement strand
AAAAAAAAAAACGCACCAAAACAGAGTTTAAAAAAAAATTCTTTGATAAAGTCAGAGAAAGAAGTCGAACACACATGGATCTGGAAAAGTGGGGGCGATGGAGAGTTAGGTGAGAGGAGACTAACTACTCACTGTCTGATGATTTGTGGATTGACTTAGTCTGGAACTTCCAAAATTTGTTTCAAAATTATATATATTTCTATATGATTGGCCATTGCACAAAATCCCATACAAATTTGTTGGAGCTACGCCTAATGTTCTCTGGATCGTTACAATTTTAATATATTTGTTGCTGTATATCACAAACTCAGGCCCGGGGGCC
>NW_007601013.1:0-322 GCF_000523025.1 Cynoglossus semilaevis | reverse complement strand
TTCTTAGGCTCGTGGGATTGATGTCCAGCAGGTTTCCCTGGTCATTAACTATGACCTTCCTACAAACCGAGAGAACTACATTCATAGGTACGGTCTGAGTCCCACAGAGCACAGGGCATTTTTCTGTGACTTCAGCTGTGAGTTTAACAATGTCCAAATGTCGTTCTCTCCTAGAATTGGTCGCGGTGGCCGATTCGGCAGAAAGGGAGTTGCTATCAACTTTGTCACAGAGGAGGACAAGAGGATTCTTCGAGATATTGAAACGTTTTACAACACAACAGTGGAGGAGATGCCTATGAATGTAGCCGATCTGATTTGAGCT
>NW_007601012.1:0-322 GCF_000523025.1 Cynoglossus semilaevis | reverse complement strand
TTCAGGATATTTTTGCAAAATGATATTTCATTTGATAATAATAATAACAATAAATAGCAAATACACTTATTTATACACTTATTTGCATGAAAACAAAGGGACCCACTAGACATCTAATTAGGCTGTATGCTGCCCGTGAACCAAAATGAGTTTGACACCCCTGATTTAAACAGTCCATATTAAAACACTTCCAACTTACTGGATATCAGGGCCCGGCAGGAACGAGCAGGAAGGCAGGAACTCAGGAGCGTGAGGAAGAACCCGTACCAGAACCACTCAGCGACGTCGGACATCGACCAGACAGAGACAGAGTGAGGGAGAG
>NW_007601011.1:0-322 GCF_000523025.1 Cynoglossus semilaevis | reverse complement strand
GCGGGGTGTGGGTCGGTGGTGGATGTGGGGCGTGAACCCTTTTACGTGTTGTTGCTAATAGAGCTAAACGCCATTATGTTAAAAAAAAATCTAAAAGATAATATTTATCCAAGTCACGCAAACCAGGGCCTTTTGTTGCCCCACATGTCGTAAGTAGCCCTGAGCTATCGAACTCCAGCAGCAGTTAGCGTGGCGCTGCGAAGATCCCACAGTTCTCCTGTGTGATAGCACTTGTATTGTCTTACAGAAATAGTTCCCTGCATATTTTAGCAATTTTCGACATTGGTGGGTGAAGATGAATTTGTGTGGTGGTTTTTTTTTT
>NW_007601010.1:0-322 GCF_000523025.1 Cynoglossus semilaevis | reverse complement strand
TAATGAAATGAAGACGTCTTTTTGGTCGCTGAACGTTTTTACTAATGAGCTCCAGAGTTGTTCCAGCATCAACTACTGACACAACAGACCGCGGCCCATAAATATAAAGAGAAACGTCTGTTGTGGCCTGAAGGGGGAGCTGTGTGTGGAGTTCCTCAGGGATCTTCTATTATCTTCATTATGGTAAACAGGGTGAATGGACAAACCAGTGATGTCACCACAGAGAGAGAGAGGAACATCTGGACCAGTGGAGGAGGAATGCTCAAAGGCTGGTTCATGTGGCCCGGTTGGACCATAGGAGCTGTGTGTGTGTGTGTGTGTG
>NW_007601009.1:0-322 GCF_000523025.1 Cynoglossus semilaevis | reverse complement strand
TCGAGATACGAACACCTCGAGTTACGATCTCGGTCCTGAAACGGATCGTGCTCTTATCTCGAGGTTAGATCAGTAATGTTTCCATGGCATAAACGAGAAACTGACCCAACTGGTTCATGTTGCTTTGCACTGGTAACTATATATTTTTTTTTAGATTTTAAAAGCCAATAATACAGTATCCTGTTAAATAAAAGTGAGGCTAATCACTACATTTTCAAACAGGTGTCACATCTCTGCCCGGTTACCGATACATGTCTGCCTACTTTGGGATAAAGCTTCGATCCAGAGTGGACAATCGATAAAGTGAGTCAGTATTTATGAC
>NW_007601008.1:0-322 GCF_000523025.1 Cynoglossus semilaevis | reverse complement strand
TCCCATCGTGATGAAAAATGCCACCGAACTTTAATCTGATTATTTTCACTTAATAAATAACACAAGTAAATCATTTATTTTAACAGCCGTAAAGATAAAATAAATATTAAATCAGTCAGTTGAGAAACTGGAGGTCGGGTTTTTAATAAATATCACATCTTCTCAGGGTAAATGACAGGCTGATAATCAACACAGAGTGTGATGCTGTTGTTCTGTAGCTCCTGTGACCCGGTTTTAAAGAAATTGCTTCTTAATTTGCCTACTTGTGTCACTGACAGTCAGGCACTGAGCCACAGACTAATGGGTTTTTCCCATCAAAAAA
>NW_007601007.1:0-322 GCF_000523025.1 Cynoglossus semilaevis | reverse complement strand
CATCACAACTACAGACAAATTATTTAAACAGTCTGACATCCAGGTGTGAGGAGGAGGAAACGTGACGTCTGAGGAGAAACTCACTGATCAGAGCGGAGACGCTGTTCAGTTTGGGATCATACGGACATTTTCCTTTCCCAGAATCCACTTTCCCAGGTTCAAGTCTGAAAATGTATTCCTGCAACGACAAAAAAAAACATTAACAACGTGACCTCACTCCGCCGTAGGTGCTGTTCCTGTGACCGGCCACCGGGGTGCACGGGGAGTTAACGCTAGCTTAGAGCTAATAATGTGATCAGTTGGGACCAAACAGGCGGTCAGC
>NW_007601006.1:0-322 GCF_000523025.1 Cynoglossus semilaevis | reverse complement strand
TGTTCTGATGTTTGTTCATTATTATGGCAGATCACTAATGTCATTCACGGCTACCTTTATGACAAACATATACACTTTCTATGAGTGACGTTGTCTGATGTCATAGAAAGGAGTACTAAAATTAAACAGTAAGACGAATGTGTTGTCTTCAACGCCACAATCTTTGTTAATCTTTTATTTTGATGGGCAAACTTTTATTTTTACAAGCAGAGCAACAGCTTTGACAGAGTGAAAACTTTTAATAATAATTGTCTTCAACTGTGATACATTTAATCTGACGTGCCATGTGTTTTTCATGGTTACGCTTTATGTTGTTCATTAA
>NW_007601005.1:0-322 GCF_000523025.1 Cynoglossus semilaevis | reverse complement strand
TCCATTTTTTTTAAACAAAAACATGTTCAGACAAAGTCTCTCAGACGTCTCCAACAGCTCCGACATCTTTTTAACTCTGTCAAGGGTTGAGCTCTTCAATGTTTTATTCAATCAGGTTTTTCCAACCCTTTCAAAATGACTGGTTAAAAAAATCAGAGCAAACATCGAATTTTTCACTTAAAACTTGAATGGAATCCTGTCAAAATTGTTGACGTTTGAAAATTAGACAGAGCCAAAGAAGCGGGTGGTGAACAAGAACCTGATGTGTAATTTAACAAAAAAGATGTTCAATTATTAATTGTGTAAATAGAAGGAAAAAAAA
>NW_007601004.1:0-322 GCF_000523025.1 Cynoglossus semilaevis | reverse complement strand
TTCATTCATTCGTGGTGAATTTGGTCTCATATTGACGCAGTTGGTTTGTTCGCACCGGAACTGGTGGGTGAGCAGAGCGGACGAGTGAGTCATCCCGCTGTGAGGTGTGCCTGTCTCCCTGTTAATCAGTGTGATCGATCTCACCTGTGTCTCTGTTCGTCAGTCTCACTGGTGTCCCCTGGGTTTTATATAAAACTCTCTCCCTGTTTTTGCACTTTGTAAATGAACCTGCTGCACCTGAAGAGAGTCTATAGAGAGAGTCGCTATAAGCGGAAGATGGGGTTGTTTACGTTCGCTTTATTTAGTTTGTGTTGTTGTTTGC
>NW_007601003.1:0-322 GCF_000523025.1 Cynoglossus semilaevis | reverse complement strand
GTGTTGTTGCAGCTCCAAAATTACCCTTTCAGGTTGTTTTCCATATAAGATGGCTAGAGTTAGTCATGTGTTTGTCACTCCAAGAATCAGTCAGTCTGGTAACACCACTGTGAGTGTGTGAACTAATGTATTCACAGGTGTCACTCTGCTGTTTTATTTATTGAGTTAAAACATAAGCAGTTCACCTTTCAGATATGAGTTTTGGAATGATTGATAGAACTATACCAAGAACTTATATTTGGCATCTGTTTCTAATAGTTTGCTAACAAACATAAATTAAATTAGCGGGTGTCTTTAATCCTCTTATCTACTTCCACACAGT
>NW_007601002.1:0-322 GCF_000523025.1 Cynoglossus semilaevis | reverse complement strand
TCATTTGTAGTTGAAGGCCTTGTCCTCAGTCTGTGTGGTCGCTGTGAGTCAGAGGATTTCCAAAGTCTGTTACTCCTCATGTTCGTTGACAGAGATGAAGATGAACTTTTTTTTGAAGTGTAGTGTTGAGGATACAGCGCCTCCTGCAGGAGAGTCTGTCAGACCAGAGGCAGAAGTTAGAGCCTGGAGAGGGAGAACAGTTTTATATTTCTGCAAATGTTTTCAGTTACTGGAGAGTCTGTGAAACTACTGGTGGTTATGGAATCAGACTTCAGAAAAGGTCGCTGGTTCGAAGCCACCAGTCACCAGGTGCCACTGAGGT
>NW_007601001.1:0-322 GCF_000523025.1 Cynoglossus semilaevis | reverse complement strand
GAGTTATAGTCCGGAAAATGCGGTAGGTGTGGAGCATAATAATAAGAATGAAAAGAAATCAAACGCCCTTTAGTCGGATGTTGCGTTCAATTATACTTTTATTATTGTCAAAAACAGAATAAGTTTCAGAGACTTGGGTGGGAAAGTGTAATTTTTGGCTCTTAGGTCGACACTGTATTAGTGAATAGGAGAAAGAATGTGCTGACATCTCCTGTGTGTTGGTGGTTTTGATCCAATTTCAGAAGCTGGGTTTAGGCTTTAGTCTTTATTTGGTTTTACTCTCTCTAATAGTTTGCTTTTTTGTGACATTCTTGTCTTTTCC
>NW_007601000.1:0-322 GCF_000523025.1 Cynoglossus semilaevis | reverse complement strand
TGAACTCACACGTGTTCACACTGTGGGCCTGGGCAGAGGTCAGAGGTCAGAGGTCATTCTGACCCCTAGCAGGACACCAGTATTTCCAGTACTACATTGATAGTACTACAGTAACACATGCGTGTTTTTGTTGTTCTGGATCAGATCCAAAAGCTGGAAACTATATTTAGAACGGATCTATGGAAGAATCCGGAGAACCATAGGTCTGGAATTCCATACCTGCTGACTAATCACTTTTTCATTTGTAGTCTACAGACTGGATTATTGACATAAACCCCTGGAACAGACCTGACACTCACACACACTCCAGACATTAATGCTG
>NW_007600999.1:0-322 GCF_000523025.1 Cynoglossus semilaevis | reverse complement strand
GGTCTGTACAGAAACAAAATATTTTTTTACCTAACTTAAAAGACTTTTATTTAACTAGAAATATTTTTCTTAAATGTGAGATAAGCACATGTAGTCTGTTTTATTTCTAAAGATATTGTTTCACCTCTGAAAAATAAAAAAAGGAATAATTTTCCCTTTCTCATTGACCAACCGCCAGTCTACAACAGGCAGGTTGTCTTATTAGCCACCACATTCATTTAGACCAATCAGTGGATAAGAAACCAGAACAACCTGTCTGTGTTTTATTTATTTCCCTTCACGTCTAGTTTGAATCGATTCTGACCGATGTCCATCAGTTGTC
>NW_007600998.1:0-322 GCF_000523025.1 Cynoglossus semilaevis | reverse complement strand
ACTGCTGAGTCACAATATCAGGAACCTGTTACAAAATACATGTACAATATTTCAATTTTCCATTGACAAGAAAAATAACTGGAAGCATGATCCTCCCTGAAATTACTAACCCCCTTGTAACATCTGTTACGTCCTCCTAGGGGTCCCCGACCCCCATCTTTAGTAACCACTCATCTTACATTTTGGTGGAAGATATTAATACAGATCCCTAAAAGTAAGTCCTGTGAATATCTAAAAGGTTTTTTTTTTTCTACGGTGTGAGAACGTGGTAGAAATCCTCTTCTCCACTCGTGCCCACACAAGTAGCAGCAGCAGGGTGGGG
>NW_007600997.1:0-322 GCF_000523025.1 Cynoglossus semilaevis | reverse complement strand
ATTGAGGGGGGCCGGCTCGTGCAAGATAAACTTTTGAATGAACTATTTGTTTTGTATTGCAAGAATTAGTACCAGGGACTCTTGGTGGGACCAGAAACTAGGAAATTTAAGGACGTTTTGGTTTGGAAAAAGAAAATTCTGTAAGGCTGGTTTTCATCACAAAACTGATTGACATGTCTTCTAAGGGGTCATGACATTCATGTCTCCCCCCTTCAGAGACACTGGCACCATTTGCTGAATTCCAAGGAGAAAGAACTTCCTCAGAATTATGAGCAATGGAGTAAGGAAACAGCGGCAGATGTGGTCAGAAGTTTGACCAAAG
>NW_007600996.1:0-322 GCF_000523025.1 Cynoglossus semilaevis | reverse complement strand
AAATTTGACTCTGCATCTGCATGCGTATGAACGTATTGCTCTGAATGCGTGTTTTTAATTGATTTATTCTCTCTCTTTGTCTTAAGTTGTTCAAGGAGCCGATGTCACAGGACTGGAGAGATGAAGTGAAAGAACTTGCTGCTCTTTTATCCAAACCCCACTTTCAGGTGAGGTCTTCTGTTGCAAGCCAGTCGAACAACACGTGTCGATCTAACATTTCTTTTGTAGCAAAACAAAACCACGAAAGGTAGGATTAATGCCAAAGAGATAAACACCTTATTAAACATAACATTATTGTCATAGGCAAAAAAAAAAAAAAAAA
>NW_007600995.1:0-322 GCF_000523025.1 Cynoglossus semilaevis | reverse complement strand
AAAAAAAAAATCAGGTTCAAACTCAAATTGGAAGTTTGCCTCAAACCAAATAAAGGTCTTAGATCGACCGTCCTCACAACATGAGAACAACGAGATACTACACTTTCAGATCACATTAAAAAAAAAACTCAAAAAGGAACTGGGAGAGTATTACAGTGACAGTTATTTACAGTATCTCTGTAGTTTCCTACACAATCTGTTGTTGGTCACCAGGGTTTTAGAAAATAAACTCAGATGTGCTGGTGCCACAGCAGCATCAGTCCCTAGAACTCTTGTATCGGTGTACAGCAGTGGTCACCAACTATATGTGTCAGAGGGACAG
>NW_007600994.1:0-322 GCF_000523025.1 Cynoglossus semilaevis | reverse complement strand
AGTTGTAAGAAAAACCTAGCCTTGTAAACGTACCATGCACAGTCGGTGATTCAGGTGTGACTTTAACAACTGCAGTCTTCACAGAGGACTGAAGTTGCTGGTGGACACTGGGAAGGTCATTGAACTCAGACACAGAGAAGGCATAGCTGGGATCATGGGCCATTGTCTGCAGTTCTCCGCTATCTGTGTTCCTGTTTCCAATTGCAAATATCAGGACACCCATCTGTTTGAGAGCAGAGGCTGGCCTATCAATGCTGTCAGAAGATCTTCCACCGCTTAGCACTATTAGCAACTGTGGGACTCCAGCCAAGTTCCTACTCCC
>NW_007600993.1:0-323 GCF_000523025.1 Cynoglossus semilaevis | reverse complement strand
CATCTCCCGGGAATCCATTTAATTTTTGGACATGTGTCCTCCCAGTAAAAATACATAATTAATAAATACATTTAAAAAACAACAGCAGCCATTTTACGACTGGGTGACGAGGTTTTTGGTGGATGCCCACAGTTGTTGTCATCGGTTTCATATTTTACCCCCAAACCCCCCTCCCCAGTCATACAGGCATGGGGCCGCTATTTGGAAATTGTTTTTGTCTCAAACACCACTATTTGTCAAACGTGTACTGGGGAAAATCGGGCTGTGCTCCATAAGTGAAATGAAGTGACGTGTAACGCCAATAGGACATTTCTACTGCTGCG
>NW_007600992.1:0-323 GCF_000523025.1 Cynoglossus semilaevis | reverse complement strand
CATACACTGCTACTGGAGAAAGAGTATGCTGAAAGCCATGATGATGCAGCAGCAGGCCACCCAGGGACTCTTCCTCTCTCCTACAGAGAAGAAAAACCTAAGATTCAAAGCCATCCCTTTAGGCAGAAATTCAATGGTATATTTAAAAAGAAAAAAAGGGCTTACCTATTCTGGCACATTTCCAGAAAATACCTAAAAGCCTGAAAGACAACAAACACCAGTAATTAAAAGCAAGGATTCACTGATAAAGGGGTGACAGTTTTGTAGATTTTCTATTCCAATTTGTACACTTTTCCTGATCTGCCTGTTTCAAGGGAAGCTGA
>NW_007600991.1:0-323 GCF_000523025.1 Cynoglossus semilaevis | reverse complement strand
ACCACAACAGCTAGCATCTCTGTGAGTTGGAAATTTTAAGCGGTAATGTTCTGTTCCCCAGACAGATGCACTTAACAAAAACAAGGAAAATGCTAGAATATGTTCTACAAATTGGTCAGTCAGGCTGATACTTTGTTTTTACATGATGAGTGGCTTGTACTAAAAAGGCTAAAAGCACTTGTATTTAAATCTCATTGCTCTAAAAATATTTTCCGTGGATATTTGCAGCGTTCACAAAGAGTAAAGAAAACCCAGGAGTACGATGATGAAGAAATAAGAAATAATATTTATTATTAACATTTTTTAAAATTTTATTCAGGATG
>NW_007600990.1:0-323 GCF_000523025.1 Cynoglossus semilaevis | reverse complement strand
AGTAGCGCTCAGTTTCAAAAAGGTTAGGTGACCCTTGGTGTGGGTGTTAAACTATATTATGAAGATCATGCAAAAATCCTACATGTGTAGCTTGGCAAAGCAATGTTTTAGTGGAAAATCTTAAAAACACCCGCATAAGTTGTTAGCCGCACAGAGCGTTAGCACAGAGACACTGGCGTTACTGGTGTAAACACCAGCATTAGCTGTAAGGTTTCTCTGTCTCCTCTATCAAAACAACACATTAAATAAATAATTTTGACTTTGACTCAACCTCCTCAGGTTTTCTATTCTTCTGATATCCACCGACTTGTCAGCATGTTTGT
>NW_007600989.1:0-323 GCF_000523025.1 Cynoglossus semilaevis | reverse complement strand
TCTCTAGGACACGTTGGGTGTATGTTACTTTGCTGCTTCACTCTCTTTTCAATGCAAAAACATACAATCGCTTTCTACATTGAACCAAAGTCCATTCAGAAAGCCCACAATTTTAGCTCATCCAGACAGAAGCAACTGGTCTACTGAGCCACTTCCTGTGATAGAAGGTGTCACCTTAAAATACTCAACTACGTGACTATCGGACTATGTGACGGCACAATGGCATATTTATAGTTAATAAAAGAGGAAACAGCAGATCAGCAAATGCTGTGTGTTGTAAATCAAATCAATTCATTTCTCTATGTACAGTTTTACAGTGTCAA
>NW_007600988.1:0-323 GCF_000523025.1 Cynoglossus semilaevis | reverse complement strand
TAGGACTTATCGTCTATTTGAAGCTATGTTTGGGTAACCTTTAGCTAGCTTTAGCAAAGTGAGCAACGGGCAGCTGCTTTGACTAGATGTTCTGTTGTTTCGTTTTCTGTGCAACTTAGAGGGAGGAATATTTAAGATTTGTCCCTCATCATAGGGGAAATGCTAAACCTGAAGTGATATTCGGCTGTTAGCAAGATAATAAAACTGTCATCTGTGGAACCATCTGGAAAGCACTCTGTTGACCTCGAAGTAATGGAAATGATAACATTATCAAATCTTCAATCTGCACAAGATAAATATTTGGAGAAAGTAAAAAAAAAAAA
>NW_007600987.1:0-323 GCF_000523025.1 Cynoglossus semilaevis | reverse complement strand
GTAAAGGACCTGAGAAATAAGTTGCATTTTAATTAAAAAAAAGTTATTAAGTATAATTATATTTACAGTGAACGCCGAGAAGGCCAGAAGTAGCCGTGAACCGCCATGGTCGACTCATCAGAGATACGGTATTGGATTTCTTCTATTACCATAAAACATACAAAGTACCATATATAGCAGCTGTAAACCATTGACTGTCAGAATATTTTTACTGAATGTGAGGTGAGTATTTGCTGTGACTGTTTGTTTAAGGTTGTTTTTAAATTTTTTTTGTTTACCTTTTTCTCTGAACAGATACCTGACTAGTTTCTGATGATGTGTGT
>NW_007600986.1:0-323 GCF_000523025.1 Cynoglossus semilaevis | reverse complement strand
TATGTCTGTAGGCAGAGGTGACACATACCAGAAAGGCTTTACATTTAAACATTTAATTTGCATTTTGAACGACGACAGTTAGAAAGGCAAGAATCTTCAGAAACTGCTTCTGCTCACATTCGTCTGAAATGAAAAACAAAAATAAATTGCAGGGTACTGGGTCAAAGTTCAGGTGTTTCCCGTGAATGGCAGCAAATCAGTAAATTCTAAATGGATGACATGTTGGCTTAGAAGGAGTGGTCCGTTACTTAAAGATGGAATAGGACATAGAGAGACCTCATGAGCTCATGGACGTTTTGTTTCTCAGACTCTAAATCACAGTC
>NW_007600985.1:0-323 GCF_000523025.1 Cynoglossus semilaevis | reverse complement strand
TTTTTTTTTTTCTATTCAATTTCTTTTATTATAAATGTGTATGACAATCTTGCCTGGGCCCGGGAGAAGATAATATTAAATCTCCCCCATTTGTCCCCCACTATCTGCAGGTCTGTAAAATATGCAATATGCATAGTATTTGAAATGGTGTGATTCATCCTGACAGGAGTGACCAGACCTGGGTCTCCTTTTCAATAACTGGAGTCTGAAACTGCCCTCTGACATTAGTCAGATGATTTGAATCTTTGTGTGGTGATAAACTGGATTGTGTCCCACAGTGAGCTCAGACTGATCGATGGTTCAGCTCTACATCATCTCCAGGC
>NW_007600984.1:0-323 GCF_000523025.1 Cynoglossus semilaevis | reverse complement strand
TATCTATCTATCTATCTATCTATTAGCATGTAAAGATACACAGAAGAAAGGGTATAAAGCTGCATTTGGACTAAAGGCTTACGGACAAATATAAAATATTGATATCGATGAGGAAACATCATAGTAGGACTATAGAAACTTACATTAGAATGCATTTTGTTTGCAGATATAAATTAGACAAAACAATTGTGGTTCACGTACCAAGTGTAATTCTGAAGTAAACAATGAATTAATGGTTTCTGTCTCCCAACATAGCTACGTTGTATATTGTATTTTTTTGACATGTTAGCCATTAAATACCATACAAATTCAGGTGTTGAAAT
>NW_007600983.1:0-323 GCF_000523025.1 Cynoglossus semilaevis | reverse complement strand
TCACAGTCTGTCCTAATGTGAGCCAACTGTAACCATAAGGAACATAACTGGGCCACATACTGTCAACATTCACACTTGTGAGAGCGTAAGACGGTCTTTTTATCCACCCCCAGCCCCCTTCCCTCTTCATCTTCTCAAAGGTTGACGTGCGACTCAGCTACTTGCATCTTTTATTCTCGCCTCGCTGCGGCCCGTGGGCAAAGGGCAGCTGAAATGCCAGGATGTCTCTATATTCTGCCTGTGAGCAGATGCAAACGCATGAAAGAGAGAATGGTGTTCATTCATCTGTACTGAGAGGCTGGAAAACAGTGAAGGGCAGGGAG
>NW_007600982.1:0-323 GCF_000523025.1 Cynoglossus semilaevis | reverse complement strand
TTTTTTTTTTAAACAACACTGATGTGAGGCTGTGATCTGTTGGAAATCTTCACTGATGTGATCTCACAAAGATAAACATACTCTAAAATCTGACCAATAGGGCCATAATGAAAGGTAAATGGATGGTATGAAAGAAACCCTTTTATTATTTCTGTTACATATAATCCTAATGGATGCATTCAGAGCCTTGCCACGTCGTGGATTCTCTTTGTCCCCATTTTGCTGCCGCAGCCTTCAAATGAAGCCAAAGAAAGGGGAAGACATGGCGGTGATAGGGTGACGTGAGGTTGTGGAGATTCCAACAACAACAACAACAACAACAA
>NW_007600981.1:0-323 GCF_000523025.1 Cynoglossus semilaevis | reverse complement strand
ATTTTAGAAGTTGGCAACTGGTCTGGACCCTCCTGGTATTTAACCTCCTTGTCTGAACAACTGAGAGGCTGAATACCAGGATTTCCCAGCAGCCTCTTGGATCAGAGGGTTTAGTTTTCTACCTCTAAAAACTTTTTAGGATTAAAAAAAATAAGATGACTGAGAACCTGAACAGAAACGTTGATGTTTGCAGGTTGCTGGTTCTGGTCACTGTGAGCGAGAATTGTTGAAACCACAGCATCCTGGAGTCCACGGTTTCAGTCAAACGATGCAGTGAAGTCTGGCAGGAATATAGACGTTCTTCACTCATCTATGAAGGCAAT
>NW_007600980.1:0-323 GCF_000523025.1 Cynoglossus semilaevis | reverse complement strand
AAAAAAAACTGAATTCCAAATTTTATTTCATGCTATTTATACCATTGATATCCTTAAACCGTTCCTAGCAAAACATACAAGTCAAAACCAGTCAAACTATTTTTTTCTGCCTATCTACCTCGACATCCACTGCTTTACTGCTGAGGCCGCACATGTGTCTGATGTTGGAGTTCATACGGGACGGTGAGTGGTGCCGGGGAGGAGGAGTGTTCGTTTGGGCGTGATTGGACGTGTCAGTGTGGTCAGAAGATCTGGTGTTTAATTGGTGTCACTGCAAGGGCTGCTCAATATGAAAGGGAGGGACAAAGTCTCACTTTTACACT
>NW_007600979.1:0-323 GCF_000523025.1 Cynoglossus semilaevis | reverse complement strand
TCTCATAAAGCCCGTCTGAACAGGCGCTGATATAGCACGTCTCTGTCCGGCTGCCCAGAAATAGAACGACAGCTTGATGCATTGAGGATGGGCGGCGATGGCTGACCGAGAACTTGGAAGCAGACTTTTTTAAAGTGCTGTGAAGTTTCTCTCTTTAACTTTGGTGAGGGATATTGAAAATGAGCAGTTAATGTAGCTTGTAGCCAAATGTTCGATGGCAGCATCTGCTAGACTGAACACTGTAACATTATGGTCTTTCTATAGTCTGAAGTCGGAGCATTTTAGTACTACGCTAGTAGCTGCTGTAGCCAGAAGTCGGAGGT
>NW_007600978.1:0-323 GCF_000523025.1 Cynoglossus semilaevis | reverse complement strand
ATGAATATTTAACTGTCTGAAGCTGCAGCGAAACAACTGAGTGGAAGGTCAGGGGTCACCATTAGTATTAAATTGACTGTGGTGTTTAATAAACTCCTCCTTTCCTTCCTTCTCTGCTGTTTGTTTACTGAAGAAGTGCCTCAGGTTTTCACCAAGGGATGTCTTGACCCAAAACTTGTTAGAGTCAAGGTTACGTGTGAACATAACAAGTACAGTTTAAACTGCGTGAGGTAATATTTTAGGATTTCCTCAGTTTCCTCCTGACAGGTCCCCTCTTCCCCCAGCTGCTTCCTTCCTTACATTCATTCATTTATTAATGGCCA
>NW_007600977.1:0-323 GCF_000523025.1 Cynoglossus semilaevis | reverse complement strand
AGTTTCACAATAAATGGCTAGGTTTTGTCTGACGAACTTAAAAAAAGAAACAAAGACAGAATTACTTGCAGAACTTCCACTACATTCCTCTCTACTTCAAAGACATGGCTGTTCTCGTGTCACGCCTCGGGCTAAGAACACATAAAAGATACGTATCTTGGTCAGAAAATTAGAGACTAGGTCCTGATATATGGCCTCAGTGGCTTCATGTAAGTGACTAAAAACCACCTGACCAATGTATACATTCATCATTAGTCAGTAAACAGAGCAAAGGTCAATATAGGGTATTAGTATATGGCAGACATGGGCAAACTAAGGCCCGG
>NW_007600976.1:0-323 GCF_000523025.1 Cynoglossus semilaevis | reverse complement strand
ATCAGATATTTAAGGTGGAAAATACACCCAATATAATTATTCATTAAAAATAATAAACAATACTTCTGCATGTATTTGCATCTTACCACTAGGGGTCTGTGTGCCCCTGGTTTGGATAGAGTGCAATAGCAACACAATACAAGTTGTGTAAGATGATATTTACTCTGTGGCTGATGATAGGACAATGATAAAGCTGTCATCAGAATCCTACGAGATCGTTTGGGGATTTATAACATCAGGTGTGTTTTCCCTGCTCCTCACATAACACTATGAAACTGGGATCACATTTTACAATTGTATCTCCGACATAATCACATTCTACA
>NW_007600975.1:0-323 GCF_000523025.1 Cynoglossus semilaevis | reverse complement strand
TTTCTAAAACTCTGGGTCGCGGTCCCAGGGCGGGAGCCTCACGTCTTCTTCAGGCCTCTGCTCTCTTCTCACAGGTGGCCGTCAACGGTGAGCTGAACCCGGAGGACGACCCCAACAACCAGGGGGAGGACGAGTTTGAGGAGGCCGAGGACGAACGTCCTCATCACAAAGTCACGGAGGAGGAGGAGGAGGAGCCGCTGGAGGAGGAGGAAGAGGGCGAGGAACCAGCAGCCCCCGCACAGCATTTAGACACCCACCCTGTCCACGAAGAGCACGCGGTGGAGGAGGAGCTAGTTGTAGGTTTGAGTGATTGAAGTAAACAC
>NW_007600974.1:0-323 GCF_000523025.1 Cynoglossus semilaevis | reverse complement strand
AATATTTTTCGCTACTTTTTACAATTAGCATCTTGCTATATTCCGTGTTGCACGTCCGCTGTTAGCTTTAACCGGAATAGCCTTAAAGTTTAGGTATGAATTCATGAATGAAATTTATTTTATTAAACTTTTTCTTTTCCTTTTTTTCACCGCCCTTCTGTTCATGACCTCACTTTTAATTATGTATAGAATCTTAAATATTTAGTTTCTGTGAACGTTACCTGGTTTTGAATTCATGTAAATTTTTCCTCAACTTTTAACAATTTCATGGCTAATTCATTTTGTTTCTTGGAAATTCCATTAGATTAGATTAAATTAGGTTA
>NW_007600973.1:0-323 GCF_000523025.1 Cynoglossus semilaevis | reverse complement strand
GTTGTTCACATTGGGTTTTATATTCACAGCCTGGTTTGTCGGTGCCCATTTTCCGGGGACACGGACCGCGCCACGCTGCTGAGAGTCGGGGAGGGAACCCTAAACTGGGACGCTCCTGATGTGACGAAAAGAAGCCCTGAGGCCCAGAACTTCCTCCATTTGGTCCTCCAGACTGACCCCGAGTAACAGAAACCCTGTTCTTGTCACCTACTTTGAACATCATCTCTCTACTGAGCTTTCTTTTTTAATGATTATTTTTCTCACCTTAGAAAGCGACCGTCTGCCTTTGAGTGCTTGAGTCACGACTGGTTCCAGGTGAGGAG
>NW_007600972.1:0-323 GCF_000523025.1 Cynoglossus semilaevis | reverse complement strand
CCCCGCCCCACTATTTGAGAAGCAGTGCTATAAACAAAACCACTTTGAAGGTGATGCTCAGTCCAGCAACACTTTGATCACTTGATGTAACCTTTGTTACATCACATCTCAAGGTGTTACCTTTTGGAACTTGACTGCTGGGGTATCACATCTATGTCAAAGTAGGACAGAAGAGAAACAAAGGAAGGAAAGGTTTGTAAACGACTGCAGATACAAATCGGTACTTTTGAACGAAGCTCCCAGACCACGGTTGTTTTGAGGTTGACGTCCTCACTAATTACCAACGACGAATGTTGGAAATTCCCAAACCCCCAAACTAATCC
>NW_007600971.1:0-323 GCF_000523025.1 Cynoglossus semilaevis | reverse complement strand
TTTTTTTTTTGCACTGTGAGCATCTGTATGTTAGACACTTACTCACACTAACTGTGATTTACATAATCATTTAAACACTCAAACCAATCAGGCCATTGTGCCAGGGGCAGGGACCCTCTTTGAAAACACATTACTTTAGTGTTATGTCATTTCTTGGACATTTCCATCTGTCAAATGTGGTCCTCGGTGCCCTGTATGTACAAACCATAAAGGTGGCACTTGTAAAAATGTCCTTTTTTGTTATTATTTTTTTTTCTTCTCTCCATTAGTAGCAGATTCCGGGTACTATCCTGCATATCCTATATATATATGTATGTATGTAT
>NW_007600970.1:0-323 GCF_000523025.1 Cynoglossus semilaevis | reverse complement strand
GATAACAATCACAGAAATTACAATGAACAATCATATGTAAAGGTAGACTTCGAACAAAAAAAACAAAATGCCATGGTTTTCCTGTGTTGAGTTGTTGCTTTGTAACTGCTCGTTTGTGACTTGTTTATTTTATTTTCACTTATAGACTTACCAACGATAGCAATGAAGTGCACAAACACGGACGCTGTTGTTGCGCAACAAAGACTAGCATTGAACTACTAGCAGTCTCCCTCATACCTTTTAACCCAGTACATCTCAAATAGTGGGACGGGCCCCGTACGGGAGGCCGTCACTAGGTGGCAGCAACCCATGCAGTGGTTTGT
>NW_007600969.1:0-323 GCF_000523025.1 Cynoglossus semilaevis | reverse complement strand
GCCATATGTTTGACACCCCTGGTCTAGGACTTTTCATGTCAAGAGCGGGAATTATTGACCCAGCATTCACTTACTAATTACATTCAAACCATCTGCGACACTTTAGAAAGATGCATTCACGTATATTATTTTATAACATTTTATCCTCGACATTTCCATCAGTTTCACAAGGATTCCCACTGATTAAGTGAGTAATACAAGTATATTGTTGAGGAGGAGGGTATATATGTATTTGGTGTGCTTAAAGTAGGTGCAAAGACTCACTAACAAAACTGTCAGTGTTGTGTGAACTTGGCCTGGGAGCTCACTTGAGAAAACACTCT
>NW_007600968.1:0-323 GCF_000523025.1 Cynoglossus semilaevis | reverse complement strand
TAATTATGCTAATATCGGGCCGATTATTTTGCTCGGCCGATATAATATGATCGGCTATCTCTGTAAATACACTGTAAATAATCATCAATGAAAGAAAAATGATTAAATAATAATAATGACATTATCAAGACCACTCCTCCATATAATGTTCAGTATGCAGCCAAGAACCCTACGGTGTCGACCTAATATTACTCAACTGTGTCAACAGAAACACGCCCACTTGTAGCAAAGTAGCCAGAGTCGTGACCTTTTTCGATTTGGCAGCTGCAGTATTAGTTAGAAGTAGATCTTAACATAGAGGCAATAATATATACACACACACA
>NW_007600967.1:0-323 GCF_000523025.1 Cynoglossus semilaevis | reverse complement strand
CCTTCACCATGACCTGGATGACTGAGATTTATTTTCAATGACACTACATACAGTAGAGGGTAATATTCCAGGAGATTTAAACCTATTCTCACTCTTATTCTAGTGATTCTTTTTACTTAAATCAGTTTTTAAATCCATAGAAATAATAATTACCATCACCGTTAAAGCTATCAGTATTTCCATTGCTCTTAAAAGACTTTAAGCCAAATTCTGCATCAACATTTTCCTTGTTGCCCATTTGTCTGATCTTTTTGATGTAAGGTTTTATGGTTGAAATCAGGACTATGAGATTATGATATAATTTACTTAAAAAATGGGGCAAA
>NW_007600966.1:0-323 GCF_000523025.1 Cynoglossus semilaevis | reverse complement strand
GAGAAATAACAGCCAGTAAAAATAATTTTTAAGTTGCATCCTTAATGGATGAGAGGCCAAAAGAAATGTGAATGGGCAGGTGATGTGTTTGGTGATTATTTGAGAGGTCAAAAAGAGTGATGAGGCATTATGCAATAGTGGCCATTGATCACAGCTAAACACAACACATAATGTGTTGTGTTTAGCAGAGCTTAAAGGTCTTTAAGTTTACCAAGTAAATTAAATCAACATAAGATTAGACACCAAAACACAATAAGACATCTGACACAAGACACGCTAAGACGCCAATTTCCATTAAGCCGGCTTTGAGCAAAAAAAAAAAA
>NW_007600965.1:0-323 GCF_000523025.1 Cynoglossus semilaevis | reverse complement strand
TGACCTCCAGGTGTCGCTGTGTTCCCAGTTTTTTCTTTTACTTTTCTTTTCTTCTTTCTCCTCTGTCTCTCTGGCTCTGTGTTAGCTGAACCACATGTTTATAACTCCGATACTGTTTCTTTCCACTTCATGCTCTCGATGGTTGATGGATAGCCTCGACGCTACTTGTAGTGAAACAGAATCCAACTGTGCCCAGAACTGTGCTAGGTATGTTACCGTGAGCGTCAGCACGTGTTACCGATGTGTGCTGATCACGTTGCATGGGTTCGGATCGGAGTGGAAGTGTAACAAACTGAGTGACCAAACCAGGGAGTCGCTGTTGT
>NW_007600964.1:0-323 GCF_000523025.1 Cynoglossus semilaevis | reverse complement strand
GCTCTGTGGAAACAGTGGTTTATGATTTAGTTTTTTTTCACTCTGTGTCTGTTCTGTGTCCAGTATTTCTATATTTTACTTTGGCTATTAAAGACCTGAGGGTTTCTGAAAAGAGCTGCTGCTGCCGGAGTGTGTGTGTGCTGTTTGTTCCTGCTCCCCCTGTGTGTGTGTGTGGGGGTGTGTGTGTGTGTGTGTGTGTGGGTGTGTGTGTGTGTGTGTGTGTGTTGCTGTTTGACTTTCACTGATTACATTCATGGATTCATTGATCAGGACATGAAGTGACTTCCTCTTCTCTCCTGACACCACCTTTGTCACCCCCCCCC
>NW_007600963.1:0-323 GCF_000523025.1 Cynoglossus semilaevis | reverse complement strand
ACATATGCAGCAGTTTTCATATTACATAATTATGTTTATATCGAGCCGATAATGCTGGTCCCCTGTTTGTATATTTCCTCAAACCCAGAATATGCATTATCTCACTCTTATTCTCACAGCTGTAAACAGCAGTTTACCACAAGGGTGAAATAGAAAATAAACACATTCAAGGTCAGTGGGTTAACCGTATTTTTGCCTTGATCGTCTGAGTGAAGGTGACATGATTTTAAATCCACTGAGACAGAGCATGAACATGATACATAACGTGCGGAAAATACCAAAAATGGTAACTTGTCTGATAATGATATATATATATATATATA
>NW_007600962.1:0-323 GCF_000523025.1 Cynoglossus semilaevis | reverse complement strand
CCAGGGAATTTAAACTGCATCCATAGAATCCAATGAGAAGCAGCAGCATTTTTGTTAAACAGCACATGGGAATTGTTGCCTTGCAAAAGCATAAGGATTTGTACCGTGCAGAAACAGAGAGTTCTGGCTGCTTCTTTTTAATCAGTAGAAAGTAAATTAACACTAAAAACACGAGCTCAACCCTATATAATTTGAATACGCTTCGTCTCAGTTTCACAGCAGTTATTATTGACCTGCACGGAGAATATCAGCGAATAAATCTATAAACAACTGCATGCTTCGTGGAGCCTCAGGTTGAGCACCACACATCTTAATTTAAATCT
>NW_007600961.1:0-323 GCF_000523025.1 Cynoglossus semilaevis | reverse complement strand
GTGGAGGATTTTTATAACTTTGCATCTTGTATGTATGTACTTTTTAGCTGTGGAAAAATGCATTTTTCTAAATAATTCTGTTTGTCTTTTGCCTTAAAAATGGTTTGAGTAATTAACAAATTCCACATCAATTTTTAGAGATTAAGTTTTTGAATGCAGTAACGTTTTCTATAATGATGCCTTTCATGTCTTTAATCCTTATATCCATTTAATCCATATACAGTATATCCATAGACTTTCTTTCTGTAAATTACCTCTGATTTTCTTTCATCGTTCTCTGCGATCAACCTCCTGACTTACCACACACAAACACACACACACAC
>NW_007600960.1:0-323 GCF_000523025.1 Cynoglossus semilaevis | reverse complement strand
ATTACATATACTTTTTGGGACATTTGTGTTTGGCGGTTTGCTGTGTGACTTTCAATAGTAAAATATGTGTTGTTGCGAAACACTGTACTACACAGTACTTTTGCGAGAGTTCACATCACAAGAAACCTAATTACAGATGAGGCTGGGTCAAATAGAAATAAAGTACGAGAGGTTACTTTGTTACCTGTAGGCTCTTTGTTGTCCGACGCCTGCTTCATGTGAAGGCGTCCAGGAAGCCAAGGTCTGGGAAAACAGTCTTTGCAAAACTAATGTGTACTGGACCATTCCACTACGTACACTGCAAAAGACAGTGTGTACACAGT
>NW_007600959.1:0-323 GCF_000523025.1 Cynoglossus semilaevis | reverse complement strand
TGTAACTATTCCTCGTTCCTAAGTTGCCTCTGTGTGAACCAATACCAATTCCAGCAGATTCCAGCAGTGGTCGTTATTCCTTAATCTTGGAACATAATCCTACTATGGATTATAATCTATTAATTGCATACAGATGATGCACACTCTTCAGATTGTTCGACTCGGTGATGACCTTTAACGTCTCATTAATCAAACATCGCGACCTCATTTACGTCGAGTGCCAATAGAGGGCAGTATCCCTCCAATAGGATAATCGCTAAATGCAGAGTGAAATTATTGATGTGGTTTTTAAACCTCGGAGAAGCCGTGTTGACGAAAAAAAA
>NW_007600958.1:0-323 GCF_000523025.1 Cynoglossus semilaevis | reverse complement strand
CTGTATCTGTGAGCAGAAGAAGATTAAAACAATTCACATCTGGCAGATGAGAAGGGATTACGTCGGAAAGGTGAAGGAAGGACGAAGTGATTACGTAGAGATTACGATACACAGAGGCACCATGGAGGGAAATTACTAATAAACACAAAGAACGTAGTAATTTTTTTTTTATGGATTATATCCTCAGAATTTTATCGACTATAAGGAGCACTGATACGAGCTCCTGCAGGGCAGTAAAATTACTACAAGGAGGAGGAGGTCGGGTTAACAATCCTCGTTTTCACATCAAGAATCGCTGTATATTTGAAAGTGAAATAGTTGCC
>NW_007600957.1:0-323 GCF_000523025.1 Cynoglossus semilaevis | reverse complement strand
ATTAGAAGCTCTGGTTTGAATCCGATAGTCGCTGCGTCTGCGTGTGGAGTTCAAGGCGGTTGTTAATGACTCCTCCCTGTCGTACGTCTCCCCCTGTCTGGACAAGCTTCTCACACATTCCTGAATTTCCATCCTTCTTCAACACTAACATGACACTTACACATTCACTTGTGTTTCCTGTGGAGGCAGGGCGGGAAATAAATGTGTCACGGCTGAGCTTCTTCACCCACCATGAAAAACACTGGGGTTTCCCCTGAACTACTGCTTTGGTTCCGTTTGGACGTCCTCTTCACTCTCCCACCATAGTCTTAACCATTGGGTGG
>NW_007600956.1:0-323 GCF_000523025.1 Cynoglossus semilaevis | reverse complement strand
TTTTTTTTCATCTCCAGTTTAGTTCAGCTTTATTTATATACAGAAGGAGATTCGATTTACAGTCCTGAAGACCGCACCAAAACATCAACATATCACTATATCGCTACAACATAATGCAACACAAACATAAAACGTACAACTACTAATAAATCACTCAAAAGCGCAATGTTCTTGATTGTGTGCTACATCAGTGGTCCCCAAACCACCCGGTCTGTGTCAATTGGTACCGGGTACATGAGTTGTTGTTTTCCAAACCCAATCAGGTACATGTTACAAGTCAAGATTACCTCTTATCCGTTACCTTCTTAAAAGGTGTTACACGT
>NW_007600955.1:0-323 GCF_000523025.1 Cynoglossus semilaevis | reverse complement strand
AAAAAAAAAAAACGTTGTTTTAATTTGGCAAAGATCAGAGCAGCTGTCAATCACTGCTACCCAGACCACGTGCGCGTATACGTGTGTGTGTATATACGCACACACGAGCGTGTCTGTGAGTACCTAAAGCAGTCGACACTTTTCTTAAACTGAACCTGGACCTGTTTTGTCTCAGACAGACAAGGCCAGGCTCAGGGCTGGAGGAGTACATTAAAGGGATAGTTCTCAGTTTTTTTTACAAAGTCCACGATGTGTGGCCTCTTACCTTCCAGTGCAGTTTTTGTCAGCCGTGGCTCAGGTTCACTACAAACCTCCCTTCTTTT
>NW_007600954.1:0-323 GCF_000523025.1 Cynoglossus semilaevis | reverse complement strand
ACGTGACGTTTTGATGAATGTTACTCCTCTAACGTGTGTTTCAGGTGAACTACCACGCCCGATGTTACCACCTGACACCGTTCAGCACCGTGGCCGTCATGTACGCGATCACAAAGGCTCAGGTCAGGGGTCGTCCGATGGAGAACCAGTAAATCTGTCTGTACATTTGAACCTGTTTCCAATAATCAATCATATGAATTGATGACGATGTTTAGGGGGTGAAGTGTCTGTGGAAGGGCATGGGCAGCACCTTCATCGTTCATGGCATCACACTGGGCGCCGAAGGCATCCTGAGCGAGTTCACACCGTTACCACGGTAATGT
>NW_007600953.1:0-323 GCF_000523025.1 Cynoglossus semilaevis | reverse complement strand
TCCCGCGAGTCTTCTGTATTGTATTTGCGTTTTCTACGTGATTTATCTGTATTTTGTGCATCATTCTTAATACTAGTGATGAGTCCTAAGAAAGTGAGTGGTGAGGATGGTAGAGAGAAGAAGAAACGTATGACGATAATGGAAATAAAGCTGGAAATTTGCAATAAATATGTGCCTGGTTCCCGCTAAAGAAAGAATACAAATCGAAAAAAGCAAAAAAAAAATAAAATAAAGAATATAAAGGTTAAAAAAAATTATAAGTAAAGTTAATTTTAAGTTTATGTAAGTGTACGTGCAAGGTACGCTACGGAATCAAGTGTCTA
>NW_007600952.1:0-323 GCF_000523025.1 Cynoglossus semilaevis | reverse complement strand
GCCTCCTCTCTCTGTGCAGCATTACCTCCGTCTGGTTTTCCATTTTTCTTCTTTCTTTCGTTACGACTTTTAATGATCAAACTCCTCTCAGCGTCACAACAGAATTGTTATCTCAAAGATGGTGAAGTTAAAAAAAGAGAGATTTTGCAGTCTTGAGTTCCTCAACAGGAACAGCACACTGTGAATATGTATCGTGACTACAGAGCGTGTCTGTGTGTCTAGTTCCTTTAATCAGTGGATTTTTGGTGAAACCACTGCATGTCACGAAGTGTTGTTGTTGTTGGTGATGTTCGGAGAATCTGCCAAAATAACAACACTTTGCA
>NW_007600951.1:0-323 GCF_000523025.1 Cynoglossus semilaevis | reverse complement strand
GTACTGCCATGTACTGCCATGTACTGCGTTGTACTGCTATGTACTGCGATACTATAGGTACGACGGTATATTGAGTTTTTTCAACAAAGTCGTTCTGGTTTGTTTTTATAACTGGTCTGTTTTTTTGGAGTCTTGGAACTTTTCGACTGGGGCCTATTCTGTGTACATATATAAATATATCTAAATATATGTGTGTATGCTCTGGGTTAAAGCTGCTTTAGAGGCCGACGTCTTTGCCGATGCTTCCAGAATAATCTCTGCCGACTAATCTGCCCCGGTGCAGGGGCAGATAATAAATGCCAACATGAGAGTCACGGTCGTCG
>NW_007600950.1:0-323 GCF_000523025.1 Cynoglossus semilaevis | reverse complement strand
ATATTTAATAATGATTAAATATCCATCCCTGACTTACGTAACATTAAAAATACTTTATTATAAATTCTAAATGTTTAATAGGTTTGTGACCTTCGTGATCTTCATTCGTGTTGTCACCATGTGCCAAAGAATAAATGTTGACAATAAATTAATTTCAACAATGTAGACTTATTCAGATAGCTGTTTGTGATTAAATCCCATTTAAAAATATCTGATTTTAGTTGACATCAAATTTAAAACAAAATTAAAAAAAACTGTAATTAATGAATGCACGTGCAAGGCTATTTCTATGAAATTCATTCATTTAAAAAAGAAAAAAAAAA
>NW_007600949.1:0-323 GCF_000523025.1 Cynoglossus semilaevis | reverse complement strand
TATTTGACCATCAGTAATGTCACTTAAAACATCTGAATGAGAGTCAGGTGAATGCTCTCCTGACACACAGTTCTGCCACAGACTAGATTCTAACAAACATTTCAAAGTTTCTCTCACAGGCACATAAAAGGAAAACCTATCTATCCTGTTCTCATCTCTTCCTAAAAACATTTTCTTGGGCTCCACATAGTTGAATTTTTCTTTGAAAGACTTGACTCTCGAATAAGCTGTTCTCCTCGGCCCTGTATGACATGCAGTGAATAGGTCAAATCCCTTGACAGACTCACAAACCTTGGTTATGTCCTCATCTGATAATGATGTGT
>NW_007600948.1:0-323 GCF_000523025.1 Cynoglossus semilaevis | reverse complement strand
ATATATATATATATACACATAATATTTAAAATACATTATCTGTATTTGGCCCTGGAGTGTGACGCTGTGGCCCAGGGTCGGCAGCGAACCACGTGTTTTTTTGTGATTCATCTTAAATTAAACATGCAGGAGGAAACAGTGGGCTCAGCGGAGCAGCTCAGAGAGGAGCCGCGGAGGAATTCTATTAAAAGAAAGATAAATATCCCCCAGAGAGTGGCAGGGTGCACAGATGACAGAGTGGGTCAGTGAACGCATCACCGTGGACAACCAGCTCCTTCACTGGTGGAGAAAAATGGTTTTTGTTCCACAGTATGGATTTATTT
>NW_007600947.1:0-323 GCF_000523025.1 Cynoglossus semilaevis | reverse complement strand
ACTTCATGTCCCAGAGACAAACAATGGAGCCACAATACCTGATTTTGGATACGTGACCAGGAAGACGTCAGTTGGACGCAGTTCCAGGTCCAGGAGAGCATCCAGGTCCTTGGGTCTCATTGGGTCCTTAAACAGAAAGTTTGTCTTCTTGTACCTGTACAGGGCAGAGTTCACCACGTCCAGAGAACTGTCAGAATCCATGGTCCTGGAATCAAAGTGAATATTGTTGGGAACAGGGTTTCTACCACAGAACAATTGAACTAGAGCTGAAGTGATCTTCTCCTTCCTGCAGATCCCAGCAGCAAGTGTAGATGAGAATCCAG
>NW_007600946.1:0-323 GCF_000523025.1 Cynoglossus semilaevis | reverse complement strand
TGACTCCGTTCACGGGTTAGGTCATGTGTCGGTGACCTTTGACCTGGTGACAGCTGCAGCACCAGTACCTGTGCTTCTCCTGAGTCTCTCTGATCAACCGCTTCAGTTCTTCGATCCGGTCTGTCGTCAGTCGCCGCACAATCACGTCCTCCACCGTGTCCACCACCTCGCCCTTCTCGCCGCGCTTCCTCCTGTGCACAGCAGAACCAACCATTGGTTAACACGGTGACGCTCAGCGAGTCAGCGACCTGGTCGAGTTAGCGCTCACTTTGGAGACTCTGTGGCTTCCAGGAGCTCGGAATATTGGGAGGCGCAGTGCTGTG
>NW_007600945.1:0-323 GCF_000523025.1 Cynoglossus semilaevis | reverse complement strand
CTCCAACGTTTTCGCGGCTCTATGTTTTTCGGCCGGTGTGACTGTGAGTTCTGGTTCACGCCGTAGACTGAACGGCGGACGTTGTTGGAGATATTTCCGTCAGCGTTTGTTCCTCCCTGAGTAAATCCTGAGGAGTTTCAGGCCCTGGAACCTGTTCTGTTCTGGAGCCGTTGCAGTACTTGTACTGCTGCCAAGTGTACCTGTAACTGTATATGTACTCTGTAGGGTTGTCTTAGGTGAGGAGACAATGGTGCAGGATTATCATCCCCGCTAAGTAGGTTATTATATGTGATGGCTACAAGAGGAGGAGGAGGAGGAGGAGG
>NW_007600944.1:0-323 GCF_000523025.1 Cynoglossus semilaevis | reverse complement strand
TGTAGATAAATCTACATTCCTAAGAACATCTGTTAAATTAATTGTTAAATAATTTCTCTTGTTGCACGACTACATATACTACAATGTGTACTACAGTATATGCTGACAAGAGTAAGGATCTTGTGTGCAGTCCATGTCATGTGATTGCCTACTGTCTAATTAATCTACAGTAATTCTGACTGTAATCTGCATAACCTGCACTTCCCTGTTAATTTTTATCCTTTCTCTTCTTTTCTGTTTTCTTATTTCCTCTCTGTGTCCTCTCTCCTTTTGTCGGCCTGTTTTCTGTTTTGGTCGCCTGCCTCCTTTTGCTCCACCTGCTT
>NW_007600943.1:0-323 GCF_000523025.1 Cynoglossus semilaevis | reverse complement strand
TGAAAACACCTTCAAGCCGTTGACGTTGATTGGACGGAGCTTCACGTCCACTTGTCTCAAATGCTAATCCACGTCCAATTACAGTTCAACCGCTGCAGTTCCACTTCCTGTCACACAAGCCTGAGACTGTGCACTAATTGGCTCCTGGTCTGGTTTGGTCTGAATGTGCAGGTTCTCACACCACGTCCTCCACCGTCTATGAACATCATCATCAGTCCTCTCTCACCTGGACTCACGGCACGGTTTCTCTCTGTCTCTCTGTCTTTCATACGTCGTATGGCTAAGAGGTGAAAGAGAATATATTTATATATGTGTATATATGT
>NW_007600942.1:0-323 GCF_000523025.1 Cynoglossus semilaevis | reverse complement strand
GAAGAAGAAGAAGGAAAGGATGCGATAAAAGATAAAATAATAATAAAGCACTGCCTTTTCTGTCCAGAGACCAGATCTGGCCCCCGGGTCAGACATTGGGCATTCCCTGACGTAGGATATTTTTATCCTTAAGAGCCTTTCATTTAAAAAAATATTGAAAAACAAAATCTTGCTATTTCAGGCAAAGGGACTGAAAAATAATAAATAAATTCCCTTTGTTTATGTTCTGTTTTTATTAAATCAAAATGTGTGCTTGCACTATTGCTCCTTGATTTAAGACAATGTAATTTTGGATTTAATTTGACTGTTCTCTCCACAAACAA
>NW_007600941.1:0-323 GCF_000523025.1 Cynoglossus semilaevis | reverse complement strand
GCAATCATAACATAATTACCTCTAAATGACAATAACAATGTTTTTCCCCCTTTTGTTTTCATGCACAGAAGTACAAATATATCAGATACATTTATTTATTTAATGAAATATGATTTTTTTTTAAAAACATTTCTTGACCAGTGTTTGTGTATTTTTTTAAATTTTCTAAATATATCAAGCGGGCCAGATTGAAACGCCAAATGGGCCGGTTTTGGCCCACGGGCTGTATGTTTGCCACCCCGACTCTAAACAAATATACTTCTCTTTTTGGATTTTTGAAATCCACAAGTCAATTCCAGAGACGAGTTCAATTCATTTAACTA
>NW_007600940.1:0-323 GCF_000523025.1 Cynoglossus semilaevis | reverse complement strand
AAGTCAATTTTGCATGATAGTCTTCTCTTCCAAAAATATATATTAATAGTGTCTTTGCTTTTCCTTACCCCCTGACCCAGCACCTCCACCAGGAAGTTATCCAGGTCATTGTCTGTCAGACGACCAGCAACCACAATCTCTGAGCCGTTGAACAAATGGTTGAAGTGGTTTTTGGTCAGAGAGTCCACTGCGTTGTCAGGGTAACGTAGTTCCACCTCAGACAGCAGAGGGCTGGCAATTTCATCATAGAAACCCTGAAATACAGGTATGGTTTTTACTGAAACAGAAATGTTCCAAAATAGTTTTTCCTGTTTTATCAAACA
>NW_007600939.1:0-323 GCF_000523025.1 Cynoglossus semilaevis | reverse complement strand
AAAAAAAAACCACCGGTGCACTGAGACTGATAGTGGAGAGACCGACGGGCCCAACAGAGAAGAACTTTCAGAGGAGCAGCAGTGAGAGTGTGTGCGAGGCAGCTGTGCACTGCTGCTTCATTGTTGATGCAGCTCCTGCCACTGCACGCCCAATTTCTCCGACTTCTCCCTGCCTTACTGTGCATCAGCAACGCTGACTGACTGACACACAAACACAAACACACACGCACGCACGCACTCATCACACGCACTCATCACAATCTTAAGCCCTCTTCGACCAGTCACTCAGTAATCTGCTGCTCATTTTGAATGTTAGCTTCTTA
>NW_007600938.1:0-323 GCF_000523025.1 Cynoglossus semilaevis | reverse complement strand
TTCTTCTTCTTCTTCTTCTTTGATCCACTTCTCTGCGCTCGTCTCTCTGCCCTGACTGATGACTCACGCTCCAACACACCCTGCACACAGACACAGAGGAGGAGTCAAAGGAGAAGCTCAGTGACGTTCACACTTCCCTGTAGGCCTGTAGGTGGCGCTGTGTGCCGAGTCAGAAACAGTCGGTTTGACTGTGTGGAAACAGTCAGTGGTTGTGGAACAACTGGGAGTGTTAGCATGTTAGCATGTTAGCTTCAGTGCTGTGTCAGCAGCGTGATGAGTGGACGCCCTGGTGGTGGAAAGTGGAATTACAGTACCAGGACTGT
>NW_007600937.1:0-323 GCF_000523025.1 Cynoglossus semilaevis | reverse complement strand
ACGGACACGGCTGGGTCTCTGCAACGCTCAGACAACACAAACAAGTTCTCAGAGCTCGCGGGGATCACGTCATGTTTAAGGAGACCCATCAAGGCCTGTTTAAGAAAAAGAGCAGAAACGGGGGAGTCAAGGTCACAACACAAAGCCGCACTTGTGAATGATCAGCTGAAGTTTTGAACTGTCATACAATTTCTATCATCAGTTAACGCTCCCATGAGGTGTTAAGGTTTCATCTTCCGATACCTGCAGTGCTGATTTTCTCACGCTCGTCCTTGAGTCCTTAACTCGCCGGAAGAGAAGAGCCAAGTTCGCTTTTGCTGTAA
>NW_007600936.1:0-323 GCF_000523025.1 Cynoglossus semilaevis | reverse complement strand
TTTTTTTTTTTTTTTAGGCTGCCAACATTGTTTTGCTCTGAGGAGTCAACAATTCTCCAAAACATGTTTAAAATTATCATTTTTTAAGCAGAATTTCAAAAATGTTACATTCGAGTGTCTTTTTTTAAGTAATCAAGGCTGAAAAAACACCGGTCGACTGTTTATAGACAGTCTACAGGTCCGACCGTCTGCTCTCACCACGCCCTTCGTGTGGTCAACACCTCAGAAACATCATGTGTGCAACCGCTAATTCATGTCATAACCTTCACTCTCCAAAACGACTGCACTGAACATCCAGACTAATGAAGTCGGTACCGAACCCT
>NW_007600935.1:0-323 GCF_000523025.1 Cynoglossus semilaevis | reverse complement strand
TTTTTTTTACACCCTACTGTCTGTTTTTTAGGGGGAGAAAAAGGATTTAACCACAGGACAAGTTCCCGAGGAAGCTTTCCGCTGATTCCGTGGCTCTTTTCTATGACATTATTAACTGTGCATGCTAACGCGCTTCCTTTGAAGATGAAACAGAGGACGATGAAGTTTTAGAAGTCGCTGCCTTTGTCTGAGCTCTCCCAATCCCCCGATCACCTCATCACAAGAGGCCGAGGGCAGATGTATAGCCAACAGGACGTGCCACAGCTTTGCTTCCAGCACTGACCTCCTCTGATGACAACCATATGCTTGTTAAATACGGGTGG
>NW_007600934.1:0-323 GCF_000523025.1 Cynoglossus semilaevis | reverse complement strand
CACACTCACACTCAGAAGGGGAGGGGGGACAGAGGGGGAGCAGATATGATTCCAGGGTATTTTCTCCTCAGTCATTTTTTTGCTCCAGTCTCTGTTTCACCGTCTCTCACTCTGCAGCTTTGATGACGTCTTTAATGACGTGTTTAACGACAACAGGACAACGTTTTGTGACTGTTTTGTTTTTGTTTTTTCCGTGTTGTCCTGAGCACCAACTTGATGAAAAGATGAAGAAAGCTGTCGTGAAATGAAGGGAGGAACAACATTGGACGTGGACGTTTCCTGCTGCACCTGAACTCGTCTGCTGTTCGACTCTGTGGAAGATT
>NW_007600933.1:0-323 GCF_000523025.1 Cynoglossus semilaevis | reverse complement strand
CAAATATGCCAACACAATGCTACAATCCGAAGAAATAAAAAGGTGTCTGGAACTTTAAAACAAATACATGTTTCACTGTAATGTTTTCAGATGACAGGTTAGTCTCAACACACAGGATATCCTGAGGATTCCGAGGTCAGTGGACTAAGAGTTGAAATCCTGCGCGTTAATAATTAAACTGTGGATAATGTACAGTACAAGTCAACACAACCAGTCGGTAGTCATAACAACTGGAGGAGTGATTGATTTGTTGGAGTTGGACACGTTGACGTACGATATCAGTAATCATACTGTTTTTATCTTGATAGAATCCTGTGTGTAAA
>NW_007600932.1:0-323 GCF_000523025.1 Cynoglossus semilaevis | reverse complement strand
TCTCATGTCTGTGCAAAGGAAGCTGCATATTGTGCGGTCACACAGAGCAGTGTGGATGTTGCTGTTTGTTTGGGTGAAGTTTGACAAAAGACCCATTATTCTGCTTCATATTCTTCTCTGTTCTTTAGGCTTCCAACGGCTCAGCCCTATACGGTTCAAAACAGGGATAAAATATTACATATGTTAAACAGTTGTCTCCATTTAGCATTAAAAACTGTCATCAAATATAAGCAACATCCCGACTAAGCTGTAAAAAAAAACTGCAAAACACTCCGCTGTGATTTTTTTTTTATTAATGAAAAATATCAGTGATGTCATCAGTC
>NW_007600931.1:0-323 GCF_000523025.1 Cynoglossus semilaevis | reverse complement strand
ATTTTCCACTGCAGTCTGAGTCCATACTGAGCGTTAAACCAAAAGTGTAAATATTGTTAGCCTTAGCTCGCTGGTTTAGCGCTGTGACCTCACATCCTCACACATTCTTTCTCTCTGCAGGCTTCACTACGGCTGACGACACGGTGGTTAAGTGTTTTGCCCAACGACACACTTGCCACTCAGCTGTAGTCAAACCTTCACCCTCCTGTTCTGCAGATGTAGGACTGTAACGGTGCAGAGGTGTCCTCGTCATCAGTGTCCACCGACAGGTGAGTTAAAAAAACTGCTTTATTGTCTGAATACTTGGAGAATAATGTTCTTTT
>NW_007600930.1:0-323 GCF_000523025.1 Cynoglossus semilaevis | reverse complement strand
TAACCTTAAAGCCAACAGTTTTGATTTCATTACTGGAACAATTATGAAATGTATTGACCTCGACTGTCTAGACATTTGTAATAAGCCAGTGGAGCTTATGTATCGCCCTCAGACCATCCAATTGTTTGCTGCATGCATTTTTAATAGGGCGTAACATTCTACACAGAATGTAGGGCTGGTACACCATCAATGCCTTGAAAAACACTGCCAATAGGCTTTCTTCTACAGAGAGCAAAAATATTCCTGCTTTGAGTAGCAACAGTTTCTATAGCAACGCAAGACGTCACACAGAGGGCTTTGAATAGGGACAATTATAAAAAAAA
>NW_007600929.1:0-323 GCF_000523025.1 Cynoglossus semilaevis | reverse complement strand
ATTCTAGTCATACCTGGCTTGTGATGTCTTTATTAGAATTATTATTATTGTCTCTTTGTGTCATTTCTGTTTTCTTTCACCCACAACCTCTGTGATTTCAGACTCGGGTTATCTATAAGTGGATAGAGCCGAAGATCTGTCTTGAGGAGGTGGTTGGAGCTGTAATGTTACCCGTGAGCGGGAAACAAGAACCTTGCCCACCCTGTAACCCTGGTTTCTACAACAATGACACAGCCACCTGCTCACCCTGTCCACCTGGGACATTTTCAGATGGGCTAAAAGGTATGGAGAAAATTGCTAATACTTCTTTTTTTTTTTTTTTT
>NW_007600928.1:0-323 GCF_000523025.1 Cynoglossus semilaevis | reverse complement strand
AAAGAATTGAAAGATATTGAAAAAAAATGAAAATAAAAAAACTGCTAATGAGGCATCATCAACAAAGTAAAAAAAAAAAGTCAACATCTCCATCATTCAACATTCTGACTTATTCTGTGACAGTAAAAAAAAAAAAAAAATTTAAAAACAGGAAGTGAGTCAACATGCCCAATGTTCAAGGGCAACTTCAACTGGAAAAGAGATCTGATGTGTTGAAAAACTCCTGTAATCTTGTGCAGAGAAGGCAGGGCCCAGAATGTGTCTGTTCTTGGTACATTTATGCTTTGAGGGATTTCGGAAAAATACTCTTTGTGATCGGTATT
>NW_007600927.1:0-323 GCF_000523025.1 Cynoglossus semilaevis | reverse complement strand
TTTTTGCAGTTTTTTCTTTTTTTAAAACACCATTCAGATTTAGCTGAAGGGGCAAATTACCTCTTTATGTAAGAGTGAGAGGGCGTGATGGGGTGGGAGGGGCTACACACACACACAATACCACCTCTCAGCTGAGTGTGGGTCTTTCACCTCGGCCACAGCAGCATGGCCGAGGCACAGGGAGGACAGGAGAACTTATGAAAGACTGTGGAGCAGGGACGGACGGAAAAGGTAAAGAACACAAACCTGAGGTTTTAGTCAAAGAGAAACTAAAACCAACCGCAGGATTGATATGAATGAGAATGGGAGCAGGAAGAACCAGA
>NW_007600926.1:0-323 GCF_000523025.1 Cynoglossus semilaevis | reverse complement strand
TGTGTGTGTGTGTGTGATAGACAGGGAAAAAAGACATGGCAAGGAGGCATAAAGCCTTGGCCGTGTGCCACACTTGTGGAAGGATCCCTGTGCCGTATCCGTCCTTTTTCAGCCCGGCGCGGGGAGCGTGCAGCGGTTCTCCGGGGCACCCAGCTTATCACTGTGTCAACATCTTTATGGGGCTCTAAATATACTGGGATCAATACCACGTCTTCTGAGACATTCATCTACTGTATCACAGCAACAGAGATATTTATCTGGCCCAAAGTCGGAGCCTCACAGTGTGGGCTTTCTTCAACATTCTTTTACCTGGTTAAAGAATA
>NW_007600925.1:0-323 GCF_000523025.1 Cynoglossus semilaevis | reverse complement strand
ATATATATAATGTACTGTATGTTTTAGGAGAACATACTCATTATTATTATTACGAACAGTAGGGGTCACTAACACTGCGACTGTGGCAGGTATCGGCTACACCTTTGTACGTGTCCCCATGGCCAGCTGTGACTTCTCCACCCGACTGTACACGTACGCTGACACGCCTGGAGACTACGACCTGGACCACTTCTCTCTGGCCCAGGAGGACGTCAACATGAAGGTTGGGACTGTAGCTCTGGTTTTCTCTTCCCAGAATTCATTGCCCCTTTCTGTGTGGCATCTGTTGTGGGAAGGTGATGTTTAGATGCAAAAAAAAAAAA
>NW_007600924.1:0-323 GCF_000523025.1 Cynoglossus semilaevis | reverse complement strand
AAAACTACACGCATCATTTGGCGAAACCCCAGGCGTTGTGTATTTAGTTGATACACGCGTTTACGCTGTCGCTAACACAATCGTACACAGTTGTATTTAATACGTCAAGACCTAAACACTTAGAGCCGACGTGTGTCTCTGTGCGTCGCAGGTACTACAGAGACATTTCCAAGATGCCCAGCATCAGTGATCAGGACATGGATGCGTATCTGGTGGAGCAGTCTCGTCTTCATGGAAACGAGTTCAACACACTAAGTGCACTCAGTGAGCTGTACTTCTACATCAACAAGTACAAGGAGGAGGTGAGTTTTGCATTGCACAAT
>NW_007600923.1:0-324 GCF_000523025.1 Cynoglossus semilaevis | reverse complement strand
ACAGATGAGATGAACTCCTGCAGACTGGTGACCTTTGACTCACCACGACTGGTCCAGTTAAAACACTGCAGCTCTGTTGATTTCTAACTGAATCGATAGCCTGTAATGTTTGCAGCATCTTAATCACTTGACTGCAGCAGCTGGGTGTTAGTTTACAGGTCATGTCAGGCTCTGAGGTGACGTCAACCCTGCTTCGTGCTCCAGTTACTTTATTATGCATATAAAATAAAGTATATACAGTAAAGGAGACACCATCACTGACCTGCAGTAAATGAAGTCGAGTTTAAAGGACAAGAGTTTTTTTTCTTTTTTTTTTTAGAACAT
>NW_007600922.1:0-324 GCF_000523025.1 Cynoglossus semilaevis | reverse complement strand
CCTGATTGAATTAAGTCAGAAAGAAGTTTCAAATTATATTTTTTATTTTTTACCTGTTTCCAAAGAAACTTTCTCTCACTGTCTCCTGTAATTACTGCAAGTTCTCCAAAGTTTTTTTTGCAGTAGGCTCTGGCAGCTTCCATTGGTAGAAGGTCAGTGTTGATGAAATACTGCGTGTCGTTGTAAATGATCCAGCCGTCTTCTGTGGTGTTAAATACTGCAGGGGAAATATAAGGTACGCAGATTTTGAAGGATCAGAATACGACTTTAATGTTATAGCGAAAGTATAACAAAAGCAACATAAAGTAACCACGGAAACTTTCC
>NW_007600921.1:0-324 GCF_000523025.1 Cynoglossus semilaevis | reverse complement strand
TCAGCCATCTGACGATAACAAAGACTGTAAGGTGTTGTAATTTTCTCCCCAAGAGATTCCATTCAAAAAGTTAATACTAATGCAGTGAATTCACATGACCCTGTTGAGGCGTGATTGAGATTCTTGCTGTGCTCCAAGTAACTCCCCCGAATTGGCGATGATTGGTTTAATTGTGTCATTTTCTGTCCATTTTTCACATCCCACACTTTTAGATATTTTTGCTGTGGTTCAGATGACACGCCTGGTTAGACATTTTGAGACATTTTAGGGACTGAGTCATGTCACGGTATGTCAAAAAGAAAATTTGGGGTAATTTTAGCAAAC
>NW_007600920.1:0-324 GCF_000523025.1 Cynoglossus semilaevis | reverse complement strand
AAAAAAACACTGCTTCTAAAACTGATTGAGACTCAAAATCTCAAAAGCTGTAACATCCACATAAACTAAGAACTTAACTCCACAACACATTAAAGGCAAGTCAAGGCAAGATCACATCTGAAGCACAAATTTAATAGCAGTTGTGTCGAATGGTTGCACGATAACATCCACATACGTTCAAGCATGTCCTTAACCCTCGGCTTTCAAAGCCACCCTCAGTTTTTTTTAGATTAATTAAAGTAAGCTGTAAACTGATAATGTGCAGGATATTGGCATAAATACTATTTATTTTTAAGAAGTACGTTTTTATATCTTATTTTAGAG
>NW_007600919.1:0-324 GCF_000523025.1 Cynoglossus semilaevis | reverse complement strand
ACTGCTGTTGAGTTCACATGGTTTTGTTTTGGTCAGTCATTCGTCATCAGTCGTGATGATTCATTTGAGAACCTTCCCTGTCCCCTGTGTTCAGGGTGCAGCTGGTGGAGAGCGTCCCCGTCGGTCTGTACCCGTCCTCCCCCTCCTCCAGACTGAGTATTGCAGACAGTTGGCTGCACCTGCTGAAGAAGGCCAACAAATCAGTCGATATCGCCGCTTATTACTTCACGCTGAGAGGCAGCGATACACAGACAGCGCCCCCCTTTGACTCTCAGGTCAGTACGACCAGTCAGTCCACAAGGGACTGTATGTTTGTCTGTATGT
>NW_007600918.1:0-324 GCF_000523025.1 Cynoglossus semilaevis | reverse complement strand
AAAAAAAAACAAAAAAAACTTCTTGACCAGGCCTAAAGTAACTTGGCTTGTGTTGCTGAGCTCCATTAACCACTACCTTAAAAACAATAAACAATTCACCAACCTTTGCTTGTCTGACATGTATTAAGCATGTTTTGTTTTTGATTAAACGTCACACACTGCAACACTGTGGCCCGAAATGAAGGAAACAGTATATTCCGTATGGCGAAACATCTAAATTCATCATCTAAGTACAGGTGCAGCTTGGCAGCTTTGAGTGTAATACCTAAAACTGTCCTGGTGGTGGCAGCAATATTTCCGCTCAGCGTCTGAGAGAAAGTGCAG
>NW_007600917.1:0-324 GCF_000523025.1 Cynoglossus semilaevis | reverse complement strand
AGGGAATCGAACCTGTGACACTCTTGCTGACAAAAACACCAATATCTGTTTAGCATTTGCAGAACTAAGTCACTTCATTTTAAACTTGTGAAGCCCAAATTCAATAAACACATTTTTGTCTTTGCCGTGCCCCCTCAGCTGGAGCTTCATGCCCTCTGAGCTGAGCGGGCTCCACTGTTTGAGAACCACTACACTGGATGAGGATTAGACATTGCTGCTTCCTGAGTGACTGCAGTCCTGGTGACAAGAGGGGTGTGTGATTGAAGGCAGCGGTGAGGTGCACCGAGGATTGTTGGGTGTTGTTGGCAGTGGTCATGGGAGGAG
>NW_007600916.1:0-324 GCF_000523025.1 Cynoglossus semilaevis | reverse complement strand
TTTTTTTTAGATGCAATAATACTTACAATAATATCTAGTTCTAAAATATTTAGATAGTAAATAGTGTTGTTGTTGTTTTTATTTGATCTCGATACATAAATGTATCGGTGAATATCAGTTACTGATATTGAGTGAGTTACTGAAGCGAAGCATGCTGGGTTAGTCTCTTTCTGAAATCTCCACATAGTCAGTGAATGCATCTTTACAGTAAGTCATATTAAGACTTATAATTGGTTATTCACATTGTGGTCAGTAGATGGCACTGGATCCTCTGGATTTTTGGCGGTACATATTAAAACAGCTGCGGTAGATAGTTCTATGTGT
>NW_007600915.1:0-324 GCF_000523025.1 Cynoglossus semilaevis | reverse complement strand
GAATCCGGTAAATTTTCAAAATAAAACTGTCGTTCAGCAAATACCTTTAAAAGAGAAAAAGCAGCTTTTCATGGAATATTGGTCTCCACGCTCAAATGACTGATGATGGTAACTACTGATGCATTTTAAGGAGCTACGTTGAATTTTTATACTACACTTCAAAACTTGTAACATGAATTATGTTGTACTTTATGAGAATATAACACGCTTATATATTTTTTGTTGCATATAAAATATATAATGTGAATCCTGTAAACTCGAATCTCCCATATCGTACAAGATGCAAAGTCCCTTATGCAGGAGGAATAATAATAATAAAAAAAA
>NW_007600914.1:0-324 GCF_000523025.1 Cynoglossus semilaevis | reverse complement strand
AATGGTGCTCAGTAGATCTCCTTGTGTGTCGTCCCGGGTAGTCTGTATGTTCAGGATGTGTCATCTCTGCAGAAAAAGAACATGTGCTGTCACTTTTCTCTATAGCTGCTACAGACTTCACTTGCCTTCTTCTTGAGGCTGCTCGTTAGGCCGTGCTTCGGCACGGTACATACTGTATGCGCGGTCGTCATTCAGTAAAGTGTTGACTTTTGCATGGCGAGCTGCGTTGAGCACGGCGGTGCGTCTTCCTTCAATCGAAAGATGGTAATGGTTTCGTTCTTGCCTTTAAGGCCTCTCTTGGATGAGAGTGGTTCCTAAACTTCA
>NW_007600913.1:0-324 GCF_000523025.1 Cynoglossus semilaevis | reverse complement strand
AGGAAACATCACATCTTAGACGGTACTTTATGTTGCATTGCACATGAAATGATATTTTGAGAACATTAACTTTAACTTTAATCCTGTTTATTGGTCAAACATGATTCAATTGAGCGTGCGCTGAATGCATGATATAAGCCTTCTGAGGTAATGTCCGGTCTGAGTGAATCATTCAGAGTGTATTCCTTCTTTCTGATTGGCTGCTGTAGCTCCAGGCTCAGCTCGTCTGTAAAACAGGGACATTTCCGCTCAGCGGTGATGTCAGGCCCGTCTGTTTCTCACCAGTGCTGCCAACAGTTCCATCAATCACACACACACACACAC
>NW_007600912.1:0-324 GCF_000523025.1 Cynoglossus semilaevis | reverse complement strand
GACAGATGGTTGGAGAGAGGGGTGAAAGAAGCCTACTCATATGTACTACTAAACAATCATATTGTTCAGGCCCTTGACCACTTTAATCAACACCACACCCCGCTTTGGAGTGGACTCTCTCACCAGAAAACTAGAACTGATGAAGCCTCTTGTAAGAGAGGTGAAATATCTGTAATTGGGGAAATTAGTTCATGCTAATCTAGTACCTGTACACAAAGATCCCTGTAGTAAATAATATTGTTTAAATACCATTTCTCCAGTCAGGGAGAATGAAAGGGAGAATGTGGCAATAAAACTTTTCCATTACTCAGTGCTCAACCACAT
>NW_007600911.1:0-324 GCF_000523025.1 Cynoglossus semilaevis | reverse complement strand
ACTCTCACTTTTCTGCTACGACATATTCACGTGAACCGCGGTTTTGGTTGAAGTTTGAAATAATGAGGTTAACATGTGTGGAAATAATCACATCAGTGTCAAACCGACTTCAGCTGCAGGCACAGCGTGTTCTCCCCAAACAGTCCATTTGAGCCTTTTAAAAGGTATTTTATGAACTCCGGCAAACAAACAACCGACGCTGCACATTCTCATGAGCGCGTCTTAGCCTCCGTCTGTCCTCACAGCAGACGGGGTTCTCATTAGTGCTGCGTGTACAGCACGTATAGCTATTAACACAACCACGTGTCCTGTAGGGGGCGCTAG
>NW_007600910.1:0-324 GCF_000523025.1 Cynoglossus semilaevis | reverse complement strand
ACGTTTGAAATCTGCTGCCATTTAGTGGCCTGGACAGGAATTACAGTTGATTTGTTGTAATGCGTGACACAGAGGGAGTGACATCAGTCATTTTTACCACAACTTGTACCAGCGTTTACTGGACCGGAGTACAAAGCCCAGCGGGCCGTATTTGGCCCTCGAGCCTTAGTTTGCCCAGGTCTACGTACGTTACGTAGATCCACTGTTGGATCTGTTTCACTGGGAACACCTGGAATTCCACGTCCGATCCGTCTCCATGCAGCGCGTTTATGGATTATTGTCTTTTCACTCACTAATTACCTCAATGAACCAATTTTAGGGCAG
>NW_007600909.1:0-324 GCF_000523025.1 Cynoglossus semilaevis | reverse complement strand
AATGCAATTTTATAGACATATGATTCTGTCAAGACCACATTATGTAGGGAACGTTTTTGTGTCATAGACATCATGCCTTCCTGCAGTCTAAATCTATTTTCTCTTAGTGTAGAGAAGCCTCTACACGAACAAAATGTCCACTCACTGACCAACATTAAAATCTGGCTCTTTGACCTCAGGCAGGCTCCAGGATCTGCTCAGCCCGGGCAGAGGGCTTGCTTTCTGGCCACAGGGAGGCAGAGCTGCCAAAGACCTAAATCCACAAATTAATTTTTTACTCTTCATTCATTAAAAATGTTTACAGCCCAAGGTGGGGACATAGAA
>NW_007600908.1:0-324 GCF_000523025.1 Cynoglossus semilaevis | reverse complement strand
TATTTTGCATTTTCTGTGGTGTGTTATCTGTTCTGATTATGGGTGGAAACCTGCTTGTGATCATTTCCATCGTTTACTTTAAACAGTTACACACTCCTACAAACTACCTAATGCTGTCTCTGGCTGTGGCTGACCTACTCGTAGGTATTTTTACATTGCCTTTCACCATTATACTCTTTGTGACTTCATACAGTTCTGTTCAAGGAATACTTTGTAAGGTTCGGAGTGGTCTGGACTCTATTTTATGCGTTACTTCAATCTGGACTTTGTGTTTTATTTCTGTGGATAGATATTACGCTGTATGTCAGCCTCTGAGATACAGGA
>NW_007600907.1:0-324 GCF_000523025.1 Cynoglossus semilaevis | reverse complement strand
AAATAAAATGCAGCCAATAAAAATATATGAGCTGACGCAGAAACTTAAACTGTACTGTGGGTGTGATGTTCAGCATAAACAATAAATATATTCATTAAATATATTTTTAATTATTTAATTAACACCTTTGCATTAACACCACGTAATTAGTTTATTCTCTCATACAGTACAGACGGTGAAGACGAGCGCTAATAAACAACGTACAGTTTGTCTTATTTTATCTACCAGTGTTTGAACTGTTTTATTACAGGTTTTCAAAGAAGGTAAAAAAAAAAATCCTGTAAACATGAGTTTATGACAAGAGTCAGAAGGATGGTGTTTTCC
>NW_007600906.1:0-324 GCF_000523025.1 Cynoglossus semilaevis | reverse complement strand
AAAAAAAAATCTCCTGAGGAAGAGAACAGCCTGTAATTCCCTAAACAGACCAACCTTTGTTCTCTGTGTTTTATTTTATGTTTAATATTGTATTGATTTAAGAGATCAATAAATGAATTATTAAAAGTTAAAGCAAGATCATTTCACTGGACTGGTGGCTCGGAATATAACCAGAGAAGAAAAACAAAACTACTTACAATTACTGTAACCATGTCCTTAAATGATTTAGCAAATATTAGTGTATTAGTATTGGACGAGACTTGTCCACATTGGTTAGACTTAATCATCAGACGGATTTGAGTGAAGGCACATTCATTTGCATTT
>NW_007600905.1:0-324 GCF_000523025.1 Cynoglossus semilaevis | reverse complement strand
ATCAATATTTTCTTACACCCCTAGTATCTGTAGTAGTATGTCATAAACAGGTACTTCTCGGTGACAGACACATTCTCTCTTGGTATTCTCACCACTCGAGGCAGGCGGCAATTCTCCAATCACTGTTTTGAGGCCAATGGATGAGATGTCTCTGAGTTGTTCTTTGTCAGACAGCATGTTGGTGCAGAGGGTGTCTACGATTGTCTCCACCTGATACTCCTTCACTTTACTGACCAGTGGCCCCAGGCTGGGGTAATAAACAGAGCCCAGTTAGAAAAAAGGCAAGATCAGTAACAATTGTATCCCGAGAAAAGTTACTGAAAA
>NW_007600904.1:0-324 GCF_000523025.1 Cynoglossus semilaevis | reverse complement strand
CATCTATCTATCTAACCAATCTCTTAACTACAGAAGGTAGTGTTTTTTTATGTTTGTATAAAGCAGCGTCCTCTGCGTGTGTGTCCATCAGCTGTCTCTACTGTGTGGGTGTTGATACAGACGTTCAGAAAAGAGCAGTGTGTAGAGAAACATCACAGCGCCGGCTCCCACAGTGGTCCCCCACTTTTCTGTAATTTTCACACTAATACATACATTATCTTGGCTACATGTTGTTTCCCAGCTCGTTTGTGCAGTTCCTTGTGCACAGATAAAAAACCTCACAATATTTTTTTTAACATTTTTTAAAAATCATAGGGTTTAATC
>NW_007600903.1:0-324 GCF_000523025.1 Cynoglossus semilaevis | reverse complement strand
TGAAGATGATACCGATCACTGATAGCATCGATGCTATTGATTAAACCACAGCAGCTCAGCTCGTCTTCTCTCTTCAAACAGAAATCCAATTAGCGACTTAATTGGACTCAGGAGGAAACAGCGACGACGGCCTCACTGTCTGAGGAGTGTCTGCAGGTACAGGGACAGGTCAGGACAGGAAGTGATGACATGAGGTCAGAGGTGAAACCAGGCCAGTTTGATGTGACCAGTGTCATAACAAATAATATCCACGTGACTTCAGCAGTCTACAGACCAGAGCTAATCTGTGTGTGTATTTATATATACATATACATATAAATACAT
>NW_007600902.1:0-324 GCF_000523025.1 Cynoglossus semilaevis | reverse complement strand
AGCTCGCTAAAATGCAATAAAACATTTTAATATGGTCTTATGGCCGCTAATTTGCCTGATTCAATATGAATGAGCTCTGCGGGGCGAGAGAGAAAGTCCATAACACAGGCTCATTAAAAGAGTGTTTTGTCTTTGACACCTAATCAGGCTTACCTTAGAAGAAGACGCTCTTGCTTTTTTACACAGCTGGTAAATATTGTGGTTACTCAATAATGACAAAATAGTTATCGTAGCGCCTTGGTGGCTCATATACCTGACAGTGTTGTAGTGTGTTTGTCTTGTACACCAGGGATTGTGTATTCACTATCAATGCCAGGGCTGTTG
>NW_007600901.1:0-324 GCF_000523025.1 Cynoglossus semilaevis | reverse complement strand
AGGAGAGGAGGTGAGGATTAACGTCTTCCCTCCCTGTTATCGTGTACTTCAAGACACTGTGATACTGTATCACTGTACTCACAGGTCAACTCCAGTACACGTTCAACTTCATTCACAGACACATTTTTGGAACCTGAGCTACGACTACACAGACTCACCGGTACTGCAAGTATATTTGTCCCACTCCAGTGCAGTACTCGCTGTTCACGTTATCAACATGACAGAACAGTGTTGACAGCAGGGCGGCGCCAGACGCAGAACTGAAAACAGGTTTTTGTGGTGGTTACATTTTACTTCTAAAAGTTATTCAGCAGTGGGGCGCTG
>NW_007600900.1:0-324 GCF_000523025.1 Cynoglossus semilaevis | reverse complement strand
ACATGTGGTACATTTGAATGGTCAGAACAGACGTTGTTCTTGGTTGTTTTCATCAACGTTTAATGTATAGTTTTGCCCGCACAAGTTCAAAACTGGATTGAATTTGTGAGGTCTGTCTGTCTCCCTTCCCCGCTGCTGTGTCTGCTGTGTAATCAGTGTCATCACACTCACCTGTGTCTCTGTCATTAGTCTCACTGGTGTCACCTGGTGACCTGGGTATATATATACCTCTCTCCCTGTGTTTGTGGTTGTGTTGGTTTCCATGATTTTCTTTTTGCGACCCAGTGAGTTTTGTGATTTAGACTTTGTAAATGAACTTTCTGC
>NW_007600899.1:0-324 GCF_000523025.1 Cynoglossus semilaevis | reverse complement strand
TTTCTGGTAAGTCTTAGGGAATAGTACATTTTTATTTAGAGTAGTAATTGCATTTAAATTACCTCAAACGGCAATTATAGATTAAAATGTATAAAGACTTACGAACAATTAAGCTTACGAACAGCCCCTCAGAGTTGAAGTTAGTTGAATCCATTACGGTAATCAATAAATTCAGTGAGGTTATTGATCTGCTGTGTTTACAAAATCTTCTTCAATAAATTCAGCAGCAGCCCAGTTTCAGAAATACTATGTTTACTCTTTAGGTAACTGTTATCACGCTATAAATGTGTTACCAATTAAATGATAAGATTTATTGCTCAGATA
>NW_007600898.1:0-324 GCF_000523025.1 Cynoglossus semilaevis | reverse complement strand
GTTTTGTGCCTTGGCAACAGTTCCAGACATCGGTTTTCGGCTCAGTCGGAGGAACAGATTCCTGGAATCCTGACATAAAACACATTTATTTCTGTTCAATTGTTGTTGTTTTTTTCTCAAACATATCTGTTATTCAACCTGTGGGGCGTGTCCTGCCCGTTGGCCTCTTGTTTACTCTAACATATGAAATATTTGGTTTTGTTTGTGACACTGAAAGATACAGTAAAGGGCCAGTCCTGGAAATTCCAAGTCAGAACTGAACTGTAGAGACTTTTTCACTCGTGTGTAAATATATATAAAAAAGTCGTTACTTTGGTGTGAACG
>NW_007600897.1:0-324 GCF_000523025.1 Cynoglossus semilaevis | reverse complement strand
CGCCATCGTCTCCTGATTAACAAATGATCCTGAGCCACAGGAAGACTTGTTGATGTCTGTTACCTGCAGAGAAGACTGCAGACACAGATGTCAGTGAGGTCTGACTGAACACGAGAGTCTGACACTGATGTTAACACATGAGCACAGAGTCACCACGTTTGCTCTCTCAATCCACCGGGCCAACATTTAGGAAATGTTTTCTGTTTCTGGCAAAAACTGATTGTTTAGAATGTGCAAATGAGAAAACAATAAGGATTAGCTGTTCAGATTAGTTATTTATAATATTTGCAGGCTTTATCAAGTGCCTGTGAGGCAGCAGGGGGG
>NW_007600896.1:0-324 GCF_000523025.1 Cynoglossus semilaevis | reverse complement strand
AATTAAAATCAAGTTTTCATACAGAGGATGTTGGTGTTGAGTAGTTCAACCTATGTATGAAAGCAGACAAAGTGCAAAACAACAAACTGGCCACTTGCCAATTTAATTATGAAGACCTGAGATCTGTTCTGAGAGTTACCAACGTTGATTTACTGTCAAAATGGGGAATGGGGGTCTTTCAATTTTAGGCTTCTTGTTTATTTTATTATTATTTAACACATAAATTCTACATCAAATCAATTCTGAGACGGCCCGTTGGTCAAATTTTGAACCTCATTGTTCTCCGTGGGCCAAATTTACTAAATCCTGATTTCTGAAATCTGA
>NW_007600895.1:0-324 GCF_000523025.1 Cynoglossus semilaevis | reverse complement strand
AGAGAGAGAGAGAGAGAGAACCCGGCAGTGTTGTTCAGTCATTATGGTTGCTCCGAGGCTGCAGTAGCTCAGGTCAGCTCACTGTAAATTACTGTGAGAGGTCTGTGAGAGACTTGTTCTGAGTCCTAATGCGGCGGAGGTCATGTTGTGGGGCTATTTTTGATGTTGTTTGCCTCGGATGATGGACGACGTGAGGATTTATGAATGTCTTCAATTGAAACGCCATAAAAACCAATAGTTCTTCAGTAGAGACGTATACATTTCCACTGTACTGGTGACTGTTATGGTTATGGAAATCAAATCATGACAATATAAATGGGTTCA
>NW_007600894.1:0-324 GCF_000523025.1 Cynoglossus semilaevis | reverse complement strand
AAAAAACATACAAACTACGACAACGACAACCGCTGACTAAATGGCTTGCATAAACTGCCGTTTCGTATCGTAACAAACGACGCTCACGGACACGGCTACGTCTACAAGTTTACCCTGTAATGCCAGCATGCCTTACGAAAAAGATAACTCTAGATTTTTCAATCTCTACTTCT
Organism: Cynoglossus semilaevis; assembly: GCF_000523025.1. Taxonomy (NCBI): domain Eukaryota; kingdom Metazoa; phylum Chordata; class Actinopteri; order Pleuronectiformes; family Cynoglossidae; genus Cynoglossus; species Cynoglossus semilaevis. Next base: position 151 of record NW_007600894.1, on the reverse strand, counting down.
GCGTTCTCGTCTGTTGTGGTCGTGAGGTACTAACATGTTATTGGTCCTGACTGTGGTCGAAGTGCCCCCTGGTGCTGAGATACAGCCTCAAACGGGCTAACTCTTACGCAAAATGTAGCTTCTAGTGGTATAATACAACAAAACCAGGGAC
>NW_007600893.1:0-324 GCF_000523025.1 Cynoglossus semilaevis | reverse complement strand
GGGAAAAAAAGGGCTGCTCTTCATTGGTCTTTAAACACTACAATATTCTCCAAGGACTATCTGACTCAAGAACTCCAACCCTGACCCAGATCAATATTCATGTATGTTAATGATTTTTAAATTAGCAGTATTTGCATGCAAGGGTGGCTATAACGATGCAACCAATTGACTGCTGTGAAATGATTCCAAACGGATTTAAATGAGGGGTCTAAATGCATGAAATCTCCAGTTATCACGCATGGGATAATAACAAGTGCCTGGTCCTTAGGAAATTATGTTGGGATTGTGGACAAAACATGAAAATGTTTCATAACCTTGGGCTCT
>NW_007600892.1:0-324 GCF_000523025.1 Cynoglossus semilaevis | reverse complement strand
ACACATATATATAGGGTTATCTTCACAGTACTTTCTTTTCTTCTTCTTCTCTGGCTTCATGTGTTTCACTTTTACGTGAAATGAGCCAAAGTGACCTCTACCACGATGACTAACAGAGAATCACTCAGTACATAAAGTCCCTGCACCAGGAGTCACGCTTGATTTCACCTCATGGTTACCAAAGTGCACAGTGTGACTTGGAGATATGGACATTTTCCACTTCTGTTACTGCTGAGAACTGTGACCACGAAACACAAAGAGAACTCATTCTGAACATCTGTCCACGTTGAGGGACAGAAATACAGGGTGAAGACATCACATTAT
>NW_007600891.1:0-324 GCF_000523025.1 Cynoglossus semilaevis | reverse complement strand
TGCATCCACTTCAGCAACAAGAGAAAAATGTCCATCTGTTTTTTTTTTTTAACTTGGCTGAAAAACCACATTTGTCTGAAGATGAAACTTTTGCATCATTTTTGTGTATTGGTATTTTTCAATTGTGTGATCAAAAATCTGTGACGGAAAACCTTCTTTAAGGTAAACTAATTATTATTTTTTTTAATTTCCCGAAGGGAACTCCCAAGGATTAATAATGTTCTATCTATCCATCTATCTATCGATCAATCCATCCATCAATCGATCCATCAAACGATCGATCGATCATTCGTTCCATCCATCCATCTAATAGTGCTGTCGTTG
>NW_007600890.1:0-324 GCF_000523025.1 Cynoglossus semilaevis | reverse complement strand
AGCTGAATGGTTCAGCCGATGTGTTCAGTCCCAGAAATAGTTTTTATAGAACACGGGTAGAAATATAATAATACTTTTCATACACTTGCACTTAGTGTGTGAACCCTCTCAGTGTGGTCCACAGTTGTTGTCCTCAGTCTGTGTGTGCAGTGGCATTTGCACTGATTTTGGGGCTGGTGTTGAACTAAAAGAAGAATCCATTGCTGAGAAGCTTCTTTTTCCTCGGTGTCCTTCTCTGCATTTCTGTACATATATCACTATGATGGAAATTCAAACTGTACAAACTGTAGGGATAGATACATTTCTTTGATATTGGATATTTAT
>NW_007600889.1:0-324 GCF_000523025.1 Cynoglossus semilaevis | reverse complement strand
AGTCAGCAGTTTGATTGACACATCGCTCCGCATGTCAGATGCCGCCTGACCCAGGAAGTGGTCTGTCGTTGCTATGGGCTGCTCTGGTAGACTGCATTTAGACATAAAATAGTTTATTTTCAAGTAAGTAAGTAATGTCGAATGAAGAAGTTGGACAAAATCTTCTTGCGTAACGCGGAACAAAGGCTAAAATTACTGTGTAATACAACGTGAATTGGCTCAGGTGGTCAAAGTAGAACTGAGACCTCAGTTCTCAGTAGGGAGCAGCCAACATGGCGTCGTTGTGACGATGTACATCGGCCGGAGGTCACAGTCGTCAACACT
>NW_007600888.1:0-324 GCF_000523025.1 Cynoglossus semilaevis | reverse complement strand
CGTTCTGTTCTTTTTACGAAGGTATTGAATCTTGACGTTCAAGAAAGCACTCTTCTTTGTACAACGCTTCGACGCGACGGCAGCAGATCTCCAAGGATCTGAAACACACAGACATGCTAGCATGAATGAACAGACAACAAAAGCGCACACACTCAGCACATAAATATTTTTTAAAAATTAAAATATGGGGTGTTATCGTCATTTTTTTTTCAGTCAATTCGATCTTAACGCTACTGTAAAATGTCTCGATAATTTTTTTTCCCTAACCATTTATATATTTAAGCATAAAGCCTGAGTTGGGTTATCACTAAATCACAGAAACAT
>NW_007600887.1:0-324 GCF_000523025.1 Cynoglossus semilaevis | reverse complement strand
TCCTCGTTTATTCTTGTTCTAATTCATCAGTGACAACGTTGGTCTTTGTCGGGTGTGAAGTGGAAAAAATGTGATTAAACGGAGGAGAGAAACTCTGGACTTCAGTCGACTCTCTCCGGGTCGGCCTTTAATTCGTCTCCGTCTCCAGAGACGATGACAACGTTAGAAAACAAACCAACGACGACGACGACGACTCCTGCAGGAAAACTAATCTGAAATTGTTTTATGATTAAAACCGACGTGAAGCCAACTTTTCCCAGGATGCCGTTCCTCGCCTCTTCAATTATTTCCATTATAAATAATAATGAACTAAACAGAAAAAAA
>NW_007600886.1:0-324 GCF_000523025.1 Cynoglossus semilaevis | reverse complement strand
TCATTTACCATTATTACAAAAAAGTAAATTATTTCCCATATAATTAAAAGGTAATTTGGACTTTGGTGCAGATTAAAATCTTGGAAGGGTCAAAGTTCATTGACGAAAATGTCTGCACAAAATCCTTGTCAAAAAAACTTAATCTTTCATTTACTTTATCTTTATTTACTAAACTGGCTTAATGCCAGTTTAGTTCATCAGAACATTATACTTTTAGTTTAGAACAGGGAGGTCAAACTCATTCATAAGTTTAAGTCCCATGTTTCACCCACGTGGTTTTCATGCTAATAAGTACAAATATATTTGGGGAATTTCAATAAAATA
>NW_007600885.1:0-324 GCF_000523025.1 Cynoglossus semilaevis | reverse complement strand
CTCTTCCCTTTAGCCTGTCTAATTTTGCTATAATTAGGGGGTGTCATTAGGACACCTACCCAAGCACAAGGGAGTTTGCAATTCCCCAAATGGCCCAACCCCCCCTTTTCTAATCTCCTTTCCATATTGTTTCAGTTTTCTCTCCCTCCTGCTGCTGCTTCTGCCACTGCGCCCCCTCCCCACGGTCTCCCTTCTCCATAATCCTGATTTGAGTAAAAGGAGAGAGAGCACAGCTGATCCATAGGGAGAGATGAAAGGATGCAGGGTGGAGGGACCAGGGGAATAAAGAGGGCAAGAGCAGTCGTTGACAAAGATATCCAAGTT
>NW_007600884.1:0-324 GCF_000523025.1 Cynoglossus semilaevis | reverse complement strand
CACACACACACACACACCAACAGCATGAACGTAGTGACGAGAACAGACGTCTTTGTTCAGGAGTCGGCGCTCGCTCGTCACCTACCAGGTCGATGATTTTGGCCATGAACTCGATGCACTGGTCCTCCAGCCGAGACAGACGGAACAGTCTGGCCGTCTTCCACAGGAACAGGACGTTGTGGTCACGGATGGTGGCGGCCAGAGTCTTCCCGCACAGACGCTTCAGTCCTGGCAGCAGGTACATGTCGGCCACGCACAGTACGTCCAGCGTGTTCTCCGTCGTCAGCTGAGGCACAGGTCAAAGGTCAAGAGTCACAGGTAGAA
>NW_007600883.1:0-324 GCF_000523025.1 Cynoglossus semilaevis | reverse complement strand
TAATGTCAACATTTTCAATGGCAAAACTAGCAAAACAGTACTTTTACATTTATTAATAAAATAACAAAAGGACACGAATGACCGTCTTCAGCCAGAGGTATCAAACTTTTCCCCCCTGTTAAAGCACACAACAACACTTCCGGTCTACCCTTCACAATAGAACTCTACACATCTTGTGTGATAAACAGTACCTAAGCAAGCTCTACTGAGAGCAGCCAGAACAAAAGTAGATTGGGCAAATCATTTTGTTGGGCAGTGTAGGTAATGAAAAAAATATTTTCATTGATTTGTAATCAGTCTAAGCCTATCAAAGGTATTTCTCAT
>NW_007600882.1:0-324 GCF_000523025.1 Cynoglossus semilaevis | reverse complement strand
ACAGTACAGTACAGTACCTCTCAGGTTGGGTGTATGATATGACTGAGTCCAGTGGAGGCAGAGGGTCAAAGCCCATCATGGGCTGAGTGGTCACCTCCTGAAACACAGATCACAGTCACCTTTTCTGCTTCTTGTGTAACTGTTGATGGGTCAAGAACCCAGACCATGACGTGCAACATCTTGATGTTGACTTTAAGGTCATGATTATAGAGCAGGTTTCACACTTGGCCTTTTCAAACCAAATGGGCACATCATCAATAAATATTTGTTGTCAAAAACATTGGATCAGGATAGTTTTACATTATTAAATTGTGTTTTATATAT
>NW_007600881.1:0-324 GCF_000523025.1 Cynoglossus semilaevis | reverse complement strand
CCATCGTGAAAATATCCATAAAAGTATAGGTATAGTATAGGTAAAGTATAGGTATAGTACAAGGGTCAGCAACTGTAACCACTCACAGAGCCATTTAGAGCTTTTCACACAAAAAATACAACACTGGGAGACACAACATCCTTTTGACATTTGGTTTTATGACACCCTGTACAAACAAACTATGACATCAACAAACAACCACTTTGATACAGACATTTATGTTCTTTACATTTCTGGTAGACATCAGAGCCTACCTCTGGGGTTAAAGGGAACCCAGAGACAGTCAGACAGACATACAGAGAGACAGACACAAACACAGACACA
>NW_007600880.1:0-324 GCF_000523025.1 Cynoglossus semilaevis | reverse complement strand
TGTGTGTGTGTGTGTGTGTGAGGGTAACAAACTGCATGATGAATTTGTTTCTTCATTAACAGGCATTACCACAGTTTTGTCGAACAAATTACTGCTCAAAACTGTTTTATATCATGGCCAACATCAGTCCAGAAAAAGGTTTAAATTAAGACGAAAGTAATTAAATTAAATTAGCTCACGGAATAATTACAGCTAGCTAAGGAATAGCTGGAAGACGGCTACCAGTGGTGGATAAATAAAATACAAGCTAGCCAAAATTATAGCAGAACATACAGCAATGGAAGTTTGTGTGTTAGCAAAACATCTAGCCAAAGGTTAGCGCAA
>NW_007600879.1:0-324 GCF_000523025.1 Cynoglossus semilaevis | reverse complement strand
TGAGGTTTGGTGTAGAAGCCTGTCCTGCATTTGTATTCAGATGGTATAAAGGTGACAGACAAACAGTATGAATAAAAAAGTGTGAAAAACCACTGGGGAGAAATAACAACACATGCACACAAACAGTCAGATTCACAGCCTAAGAACTGACACAGAGGTGTGACAGGGTCACCTGAGGAGGGGCTTTTACCCACAATGCACTCTCAACAAGCCTCTCTGGGACCCAATCAGGGGCTGAGATATGGGTCAGCCTGTCAACACTGCAGAAGGTGGAGAAAAAAAATGTTAACACATAAACACACACACGCCCGCGCGCGCACACAC
>NW_007600878.1:0-324 GCF_000523025.1 Cynoglossus semilaevis | reverse complement strand
TCAGCAGGTATCAATTGTTACTGCGGACTGGTTATATCGCGCCATCGTTGAAGGATCATCAAATTTTCAAAATAAAACATCTTTTAGACTTTATTCTGTTAATATCAGAGTCTGAATGACCTGTTGTTTTGAAACATTGGCCAATTGTATTTGAATGAAAAAAGTAAAGGGATATGACTGAATTCTTTTTAAATGAAGTACAATTAGTGAAACTGAAGTACATTTTTTCCACTGTGTCCGACTGCGGCCCATTACCAAATGATCTATGGACCGGCACAGGGGGCTTGGGATCCTTGGGATGTATGTATATATGTATATGTATGT
>NW_007600877.1:0-324 GCF_000523025.1 Cynoglossus semilaevis | reverse complement strand
TTGCCTCAATTTTCACTTTTCCACTATTCAAGATCTGTTCATTGATTCTTACCTTGATTTAAAACATCAGCATTTTAGTAACTGCTTTTCTTTTCTACTTCTCTACTTTCCTTTGTTTTAGTTTCCTTCATTGCTGTCTTTCTGCTCTTCTTTTTCTCCCTTTCCCTTCATTTCCTTTTCTTTCTTCATTGCTGTGATGTTATGCTCGCTACTTGTATCCTTATATTCTCCTTGTTCCGGTAGTTCTCCCCAAATGTTTTGTCTCTCCTCTCTTCTGCTCTCTTCTCCTCTCCGGTTCTCTCCTCTCTTCTCATTACCGCTCCT
>NW_007600876.1:0-324 GCF_000523025.1 Cynoglossus semilaevis | reverse complement strand
TTCCTACCTCTTTGATATACTTCCGTCCAGCATCAGAACCTGCCAGCATCAGCCTAATGTGGTAGCTCAACAACTGAGTGATCCTCAGCAACTCCATCCCAGAGCCGACCAAGGCTGCCGCGACAACATAGTTTACAAAAAAGGCCCCTTGGTTAGGTAAGAACACACACCTGGTGTAAAAGAGACATCAGGAAAATGGGGGTTAAAAAAAAGAAACAGCAACATACTGAAAATGTTTAAATTCTAGAAATTATTTTTTATCATTTTAAAATCATTTTATCAGCCTGCTTTTATCATTATCATTTTAATAATTGAAAAAAAAAA
>NW_007600875.1:0-324 GCF_000523025.1 Cynoglossus semilaevis | reverse complement strand
TGGTGGAAGCTAACAGTGAAGGCCTACACTGCTGTATTCTAACGTTAGTCATCATGGTGGTACTCAGAGAGATCAATGTTTTCTCAGGTGGTACAGAGTAGAAAAGGTTTGACGAGTAGACTATACATAAAATTTAATAGTGTTTATAAGAAGGACTACATTTTTAAGTTTGACGAGTGGATTACAACAACAAATTTTGGATTACAAAATTTTGTAATCCAAAATTTGTTTGATTACAACAACAAAATGTGTTGTTGTAAATTTTTTGAAATTTACAACAACAAAAAAAAAAAGACCTTTACGAAAAAAAAACAACCTGTGATG
>NW_007600874.1:0-324 GCF_000523025.1 Cynoglossus semilaevis | reverse complement strand
GACGTGTGTTATTATGATGATGATCTTTATGATCATGGATGTGATTTCTCTCATTGTTAGCCCAGTGTCTGGTTTATGGCGTGTGGTATGCTACACTCCGGGAGCGCTCAGGATCAATCCATCATTCCTGAGCATCAATATCTGCTCTGTGTCTCTGTGGTGCAGAATCCAGCCTTAATCACTGGCCCTTTGCTCCTGGTCTGGATCGATGTCCTCGGTCCAAATCATTAGCTGTTTATTTTGGCCACCTGCCGCCAACCGTCGTGAACCAACATGATCTGTGTCGTTACTATCGACGCTGCTGAACTATGTGTGTGTGTGTGT
>NW_007600873.1:0-324 GCF_000523025.1 Cynoglossus semilaevis | reverse complement strand
GGAAAAAAAACTTTAGTGCACACTTGGAGCTGCATCAGATATGAGGGAGAACTCCACCCATCCATCACTCTGCTGAGCCCATGTGTCTGTCATGTGGGACATTCATGAGAGCATAACTGTCTCCTTGTCTGATCTGTTCACAACTTGTATAATTTGTGGACAGATGGGACATGAGCTGCCATGGACATCCAGCCCCGGGACACAAACCACTGTTTAAAAAGGCTTCGAAAACTAGTCATAGAAGTTTTAGAAGTCTAACAAAAAGTGAAAGTCTGAAATTAAATAGAGAACTAAATATTTAAAGAAATGTGAAATATTTAAGAA
>NW_007600872.1:0-324 GCF_000523025.1 Cynoglossus semilaevis | reverse complement strand
CTGATATTTTGCAAAGAATTCAGGGAAACTCAACAGACAAGTATGAGTGGTTAAAGGCTGAAGGCAGAGACCAGTACTTATGCATGAACTTTAGATGATACAGCAGTGGAATCAGCAATGAAGGGATTTGCTCTCCAAATATACAGTTGGATCTGATCAGAAACGTATTTCAGCAATCATGGGGTTATCAAATGAAGCAAGTTGTGATCAGAACTGCAGAGAAGGTCACGGGAGATACCCTCGAGGTAATGGCCTGTTTTGAAATCGTAAGAAACTGACACTGCGGTCAAGACGTCATGTTAGCGTAAAACTTTTTTTCGGGTT
>NW_007600871.1:0-324 GCF_000523025.1 Cynoglossus semilaevis | reverse complement strand
AACTCCAACTGTCCTCAAATGATCCAGGATTGGTGGAAAATGTTGAATGCATTTGCATTGGAAAATATATTTAAATGATGTATGTAAATTAGGAATGCAGTAAATGTGTATACTCAGTACTTTGTCTGTGAATGCCCAGTGAAATAAGCTGTGATGTCATCTTTACTCTTTGTAATCCTTACAGTTCTGTGTAACTGGGAACCTATTGACCTGATACAACTGGACCGGATCAATGTCTCTGATCATCTGAACCAGAACCATCCCAGTGTGGGACCCCGAGACAGCACGGTGGCTGGGTTTCATCCCAGTCTCTTCATCAAACTG
>NW_007600870.1:0-324 GCF_000523025.1 Cynoglossus semilaevis | reverse complement strand
AGATCATCTGTGTTTGTATCTCACGCCATTCATTAGCTTTGTTGACTTTTACACCACGGCCGCCTTTCCGTCATCACCTGGTTTCCTTTGCTTTGCTTTTGCGTTTAAAAAGTTTTTTGTTTTTTTTTAAGCATCCTTTATCACATTGGGGAATTTAAACTTTGCTTCTTGTAACTTTATCTCTTAAGTTGCGCTGTCTCCGGCATCACACTTGTCGCCTATCGGTCGTAGTGTCCCATCAAAGTGAATGTAATTTTCACCTACAACGTGATTCAGTTTAAAGTAAATAAATAAATCACCAACGAACTTTCAGTTTGTATATAT
>NW_007600869.1:0-324 GCF_000523025.1 Cynoglossus semilaevis | reverse complement strand
TGGAGAGACAAAATTAAATTAAAAAAATAAAAATCAGTTCTTCTTCTGCAGCTACTGCAGTACAGTATTACAGTAATACTGCAGTAAAACTATGAACTAAAAATTAAATTTGATGTTACAATTGAAGAACATGATTATTAAAGGTCACAGAGTAGAAAAAGCAGAGTGAAAGTCTGTTATTTAGATTATTAATATTGTTAATATTATTGTTATTTTTAATGTAAATATTCAGTCTTTTGCTCCATGTATAATTTTCAATGTAATTTAATAATTTATTTTTTTTAATTTATCATTGTAAATAATAATAATGATAATAATAATGAT
>NW_007600868.1:0-324 GCF_000523025.1 Cynoglossus semilaevis | reverse complement strand
AAAAAAAAAAATGCACTGACCTCATACCGTTGCCTGATTGGAATTGACGCCAGTCTGATGCTCTAAAGCAGACCGAGTACCATCCACCAATTGACAGATCTAATTAGGTATCATTACATCTTCAAACTCAGGATGTCCGCTGTCCATAATTTAGTGATTACGAAGAGGTCAACTCACACTATTGGGATTTATAATTTCTGGTCGAAAAATATCTTGCACAGAGACTTAACATCGATTCTATGAGATTGGTGTTTCTACTGTAGGGGGCGTACAGTATATTACAACAATAATGGTATTTCCAGATTTCTATTGTATCGCTACATC
>NW_007600867.1:0-324 GCF_000523025.1 Cynoglossus semilaevis | reverse complement strand
TTTATTGGCCAAGTATGAGCACATACAAGGATCTGACTCCATCTTAACATGGCTGCAGTGTTTGCTTTGATTATTATTCTTTATTTTCTTCTTTATTTGTGACTGAAGAAACGACTGTCGCTGCAGAAAACTCAACCCAAACCAAACAGAAACACACGACAACATCAAACTAATATGAAAGTCCTGGTAATGACTGAGGGATCGCAGTAAATTCCACAGCTCAGAGCTGGAGTTATTAACACAAATGAATGTTTACAGGTAATTACAGGAGCCGTAGTTTGATTACAGTCTGACATCATGACTTCAGTAAGCTTTAAATTCTCT
>NW_007600866.1:0-324 GCF_000523025.1 Cynoglossus semilaevis | reverse complement strand
TGTTGACATCCTCCGTGACACAGCAGCAGAGACCAACCTCTGTGGACTCACACCGTCTGCTCGGAGGAAGACACGTTTATATGCAGCCAGTCATGGGAGCACAATTACCAGGGTCACCAACGTGACGTCAAGACGTGTAGTTTAATTCCTACTAGTCAATTATTTGTCTGCTGGAAAGAACTACAACCTCTCTGCTCCCTCTGCCAACGGTGTGGGCTGAGAGGGAGGAACGGCCATTAAAGGCTACCAATTGGGACAGAAAGGCTTCATCACAGGATCCACCCTCCTGCCATCACTCACATCCCGTCCAATCACCTCCGCCAG
>NW_007600865.1:0-324 GCF_000523025.1 Cynoglossus semilaevis | reverse complement strand
TATGAGCTAAAGCCAGCTAGCCGTAGCTAACACAAACATATCTTCACTTATCTGCGAGTTTTTACCATGTTAGAGGAGCAGTGCTGATGAAATAAAACTTAAAGAGAAGAGAAAGGCCACTGGTTAATTGTTATAAGTTTAATAAAAGTTTGTAAAGAAGCTGTGAGTATGAAGCAACCTTAGCCACAGCTAAGTTAGCATGAAGGCTAAAAACAGGAAACGGATTATTCTATTAATTTTTTCATTTCTTTTTTCTTCTGGATGGTCAAACATGAAACTGTTTGACCGAAAGAGAACAGTTTTGAAATGACTTTTTTTCTTTCT
>NW_007600864.1:0-324 GCF_000523025.1 Cynoglossus semilaevis | reverse complement strand
TGCAACACTGCTGAAGTCATCGTCATCAGGATAAGCTTTGAAACTGTACATTGTTTCGGCAAGCTTCTCAAGTATGTCATGTTTCATATCTCGTGACGGAGTCAATGGGACACGATCTCTCATGAATAAGAGATCTGCCTGTCTCAGTCGGTATGCTACATCCACAGAGAAATTGGGTATGTCGAAGAACTCAGGCCACTGTCTTCTTGGTAAAGGTGTTGAACCAGCGGAGGACAAGATCTCAGTGTCTGCTGAGCTGGAGTCTGTCTGTTCAGTGGATGAAGACAGGGTTGTCAACTCAAGAGTCACAAGAGGGATGACTTT
>NW_007600863.1:0-324 GCF_000523025.1 Cynoglossus semilaevis | reverse complement strand
CCCAGCCAAGAGGAAGAGAGGCAGGGGCGGGGAGAGCTGTTAAACCCCCACAAACACACACAAAAATACTTTGGACAAACAAGCTCACAACAGGCTGTGATTCAGGAAAACAGCGGGGGAGCCGAGGAGAAAGTGACAATAAAAGAAGGAAGAAGGGATGGACGGGTAGAGACACAACAAGGGAGTAATAAAAATGTTTTTCTGTGGAGCGCTGACAAACAAAAATGATTTTGTAGACCTCCCTTCGTCTGTTAAATTTCATCATGACTCATTTAAATTTGCATTTTGGCTAACAATTTTAGTATTTTTGCCGTTATTATTGCC
>NW_007600862.1:0-324 GCF_000523025.1 Cynoglossus semilaevis | reverse complement strand
TTTTTTTCTCCCCCAAAAACCATCAGGTGGTCTGAACCAGGCTGGGCTGCAGTTATTGATCATGGATTCACTGTTGTTATTAGCCTTTCAGCCTCTCGGTGTCTGCTGTAATGAGGGAATTGTTTATGTTTTATGTGAAACTAATTTGAATTTTTTTTTGCATATCTGATGAATATATATTTTTAAATCTCTTATTTTAAAGTGTTTGAAATGAAACATTTTTGACCAGTTTTTGCAGTAATTTTACCCCAAACCTAATATATATCATTCATGTCATTCACAAATCACGCATTAGCGTTAGCATCCTACAGCCTGCTATTAAAA
>NW_007600861.1:0-324 GCF_000523025.1 Cynoglossus semilaevis | reverse complement strand
CTATTACCGACCCCCACCGACCACCCCCCCAGACCACCACGGACTATCACAGACCACCACGAACCACTATGGACCGCTTTGGACCACCACAGACCACCACAGACCACCACAGACCACCACAGACCACCCTGAACTCTACACTCCCTGGACGTCTTCTCAGACACCGTGGTTCGTCCGACGTCGGATGAACAGCAGCAACAAAACGACAGAGTTCACGGCGGAAAATTTCTGGAGTTTTCCTTCAAGTGTCAGCGACAGAATTAACACTGGCAGAATATTTATTTATCAAGCCATCAGTTCTCTCTTCACTGTTGGAGGAGGGGG
>NW_007600860.1:0-324 GCF_000523025.1 Cynoglossus semilaevis | reverse complement strand
AATATCGGCATATCGGCAAAAAAGTTCATATCCCTAATTTTGACTTTGACTTTGAGAACATCTTTGTTGAGACCTAGGCACCATTTTCATTTTAACTTATTCCGTGCTGGAGACTGAAGAACAATCCAGAATGTTAATTTGTGCCACTTGCCAGTCTGTTACCAAACTTCTGTCTCATTTGCCTCAGCCCGGGGCTGAACAGTAGGTGTGAAGGAAGTGTTTGTCCCCTTATCAGTCTTGGTGATGGATGTGTCTCCAGTGGAGCCCTGTGTGTGACCCGGTGTTAGCTGGAATTGGCTCCTGTTTCCCATAACAGGATAAGAT
>NW_007600859.1:0-324 GCF_000523025.1 Cynoglossus semilaevis | reverse complement strand
AAGTCTGTTTTAAAACATTTCTTAAACCAGTGCTGTAATTACAACCAGGAGAATCACATAAATAATTATGTCAGTTTCCTTAAAAAAACAGATTAAGCCTGTGGTTGATTATAACCAAATTCAACAGGGACACTAAATGACTCCAAATTACAACAGACCATCCACTGTTGTTTAATTACATCTATGAGCTAATGATGGTTACAATCAACAACCTGCTGGACCAATGAACTTAGGAGTTAGAGCCTGCAGACCTCTACATGGCCCTCTCCAGAATTAAATATAGCTAGTCAAATATTAAATGATCAAGTATCAATAGTTATACTG
>NW_007600858.1:0-324 GCF_000523025.1 Cynoglossus semilaevis | reverse complement strand
TGGAATTGGTGGTGTTACAACTCTTCCAATGTTACAACCATACCCGGTCTCTCCTACTTGCAGGTACTTCCTCAGCTCAGGTTAGATATACTGTGTTTTACTTTGGTGAAAACATCAAGGATTGAAAAGGAAACTTTTTCCAAACAGTTTTCCAAACGTTTCAAAACACTTCAAAAAGAAAACTAGTAAAAAATGTGTCGAAAGGACAATAGCTCAGCTGTTAAGGCGTGGCGCTAGGAAAATTAAAAAAAATAAACAAACTACACCTCTTTTGAGGAAACAACTCAAAACCAAACTGAAGAATATCCAGGCCAAGTAGAGAAC
>NW_007600857.1:0-324 GCF_000523025.1 Cynoglossus semilaevis | reverse complement strand
ATATCCATCAAAGTTCTGAGTTATTTTTAGCCGAGATTCACAGTAAGGACTTGAATCCACCAACTCCATGAAGCAATATATGAAGTCAACTTCTACAAATTGTTCTTGATATTTTTCCAGATTATTTGTATTAGTATGAGTCACAAACAGCTGCAAGACATACATCTACCTACTGTTTGTGTCTTTCTATTTCAGGAAATAATAAATATAGTAACAAAGTGGAAATATTTTGAATTTCCACTTCTGCAACATGGCATTTAGTTTCATGGAAAACACAGATTAACATTTTGTCTTCTTTCCATTTCTTGGACTTGGGAATTCAAA
>NW_007600856.1:0-324 GCF_000523025.1 Cynoglossus semilaevis | reverse complement strand
TAGAGTTTGTCCAGATGCTACTTTTGCTCAAAATTGATCGTCTAAAAACAGCATGTTCAAAGGAGGCAACAACTGTATTGAAGAAATAAGTTGAGAATTTGGTCGCAGGTTTCAGATCGGATTGTCGATGCAGTTGACGAAGTTTGATCCTGACATTTTTGACGGATGTCGGACCGACCTGTTCCTGAGTAGCCATCCCTGCACATAGGTGTACTATAAACCCCCCCCCACATCTGACATCTTACTGCTAATCTGTTACAAAACCACAGTTCTGTTGAACGGGACATCACATGACCAGACCATCGCCAACGACGAAGAAGAAGA
>NW_007600855.1:0-324 GCF_000523025.1 Cynoglossus semilaevis | reverse complement strand
CTTGTGTGGTGTTAATTAGCTGCAGTGAATCCTCAAGATATTTAAAACCATAACCAAAGAAAGAGCAGTAAAACAAACTAACACACAATTCCTTCAGCCACTGTGAGCACCATGGACAGTTCCCTCCTCTGTACAGATCGTCCTCCAGCACGAAGCTCAGGAATGTAAAGCAAGGAAACATTAATACGCTTTGAAAGTCCATTCGCTCTCATGAATCAGCCTTCAAATCCAGCACAGTCACACTATCTCTACACTGACAGGGGTGAGAGCTGATGGGGGAGGGGGAGGTACATGATTCAGAGACGGAAGAAATCCAGGAAATGA
>NW_007600854.1:0-324 GCF_000523025.1 Cynoglossus semilaevis | reverse complement strand
TACGTGAACGAGGTGTTGTTATGTTTTTACTTCATTGTTCCCGTCTGTCAGGGACTCGACGTCACTTACCAGTCTTGAGTCACCGTCCCTCGCCCAGCCCCGCCCATTCTGGGCAAATTTACTCTGACTTTGTCTCTTTTTCTGCCCTCCATCAGCAAACTTGCACAACAAGGGTTCAGATGGTGCTAAAGGAACGGAAGAGAAGAGCGTGGCAAATAAGAGTGTTTGTCATAAATGGAAACATTTACACCAACAGTGTTGCTGCTGCTCACCATACAGCCACTCACTTCCTCCCTAAAGTCAGGGAGTGTACATTTACTAGTC
>NW_007600853.1:0-324 GCF_000523025.1 Cynoglossus semilaevis | reverse complement strand
AAAAAAACAAGCTTTTCAGAAGATGATCTGTGCTGATCCCCCAGCACAGCTACAGCGATGGGGTCAGCAGTTTAACACTGTTTAGCGCTCGGAAGAGACGGAGAACATTGGAGATGGAAGGGAGAAACACTGCCTTTGTTACTGACTGAGGGCTGAGCAGGTGACGGGTTTTTGCGGGAAACGTTCACGAGGTGCAGCTCAGGAAGTGACAACAACTTGTGAAAGGAAAACGCTGCTGATTATTTCTACAGCCTGTTATTTTATTTCTTGACAATTGAAGCATTTCCAGGACTTTTTACTTTTTTTTAATATGGAAAAATATTA
>NW_007600852.1:0-325 GCF_000523025.1 Cynoglossus semilaevis | reverse complement strand
TGTGTGTGTGTCCCACCAAACACGGCGTCATAGTGTAGACCAAGTCCCTAGGGCCACGGCCATTGAACAGGGGCCCATGATCAATAGCAGTGGATGTGCAAACACAGGGAAGTCCCCAGCCCCCGCCGGACGCAATCTCGCAGCACACGTCAATACTCATCATCCTCAGTCATCTAGCGCCATACTAGGGAAACTGAGAGGAATCATTGCTCCCAGGGTGACCCCACCTCTTTATGTACAACAAGACACCCTAACTTAGAGACATAAGGATAAAAAACACATTGATGCAACCATTGCTGCCTTCAGTTGGGCAGTAACTGGACCC
>NW_007600851.1:0-325 GCF_000523025.1 Cynoglossus semilaevis | reverse complement strand
TGTTGAAATCTGTCATTGCTTGATGACTTTGGTTAGTAAATCTGTATATCCATGAATAATGTCACAATCTGTTTGAAACTTCTTTTTTGTTTTTTTGAACAAGAACAGATTAAAAACTGGCCACTCTTTCACACCAAATCCATGGAGAAAACCAGTTGTTTTCTTCACAGACGTGTTGAACTGTTTTCATCAATAGGTCTGATGTCTTTAAGACGTATGCATTTGAACTTAAATCTCTGGTTTTCCCAATGGGGTTTGGTACATGTTATGCAAATTCTCCAAGATTGAAGTAACCTGCTGTCTCACCACACACACACACACACAC
>NW_007600850.1:0-325 GCF_000523025.1 Cynoglossus semilaevis | reverse complement strand
TTTTCTACATTCATTTAAAACCCTGACGCGCTCAATAAACCGGGCTGGGCGGAACACCAGTAAAGCAGAAACAAAGTTCCCCTGCACTGAATCTTTACAGCCAACTTTCAGCTTGTAGTGGACTTTATTTTACCTGGGAGTTTCATTGTTGCTAATGTTAAACTTCTGGATGAGAATGAGGAAAAACTCAGGAATGACTATCCAATACTCGCGATCTGTATCGATACCAATATCGGTCAATATTTCAGGATAGAACATCGCTAAAACGCAACTATCGCCAGTCCGATATGATACCTGATACCCAAATGCTCAACTTAGCTTTGCG
>NW_007600849.1:0-325 GCF_000523025.1 Cynoglossus semilaevis | reverse complement strand
TGGTGCAGGCACAGAGGCATTCGAAATGAAAAACCAAAACTATAGTTAAAAAAGACCTTTGATCTTGACCTGTCAGTCAAGTGGCTCCACCTACAGGCACGATTCTCCTGCCCATTTGGTTTAATCCACTACATTTCCTTAAACTTTTTCTTCCGACTTGAAGCATTTTGTCAAACTTGAGGTAAAAAGTGACAGTTCTGAATATATACGTATTTATATGTGTGTGTATATATATTTATACAGTATATATTTTTGCAGTTTTACACCTTTGTAAAGTCACATGAACTTTACGCTCCGTCAGGAAGCGTTCACGTGAGGTTTTTTT
>NW_007600848.1:0-325 GCF_000523025.1 Cynoglossus semilaevis | reverse complement strand
CAAAGTGATGACCTGACATTTCAGCCACATTAACCCAGAGTCTAAGGCTTCAGGTTTGAAGCTGTGATGCATTTTTAAAGATATGATAAATTGAGATCCATTTGTATTCAGTTTAAAGTGTGTGAAACCGCCGAGTTAAACTGTTAAATTGTCCCAGCGCCTGGAAAAGTGTCTGTTTAAAGTTTCTTTTTTTCACAGTGATGGAAGACTCGTGTAACTTTGCATTAAAATTACAACACTTGTTCTTGAATAAACCATTAATCTCACTGCAGTCACTCTGAAGTGGGAGCTTTGGGACGTTTTACTTCAAAAGTTAAGAAAAAAA
>NW_007600847.1:0-325 GCF_000523025.1 Cynoglossus semilaevis | reverse complement strand
AAACACATTGGAAAACACAGGATGTTGGATAGTTCATGGACATTAAGGTAATTAAGCAACATATTTAAAGGAGAAATGAATTTCCTAAAGGGGACTTGCGAGAGAATAATCTGTCTATCCATCCATCCATCCATCCATCCATCCATCCATCCATCTATCTATCTATCTATCTATCTATCTATCTATCGAATTTCATATATCTATTTCTCTTGTTTGTTCTCTCTCTCCCTTAATATATACAGTATATGTAGATATATACACATATTTTATATAATTCCACATTAACACTTCATATTTAGAAAATACATTTTTGCTGCCTAATTAT
>NW_007600846.1:0-325 GCF_000523025.1 Cynoglossus semilaevis | reverse complement strand
AACAAAACAAAAACCTTGAGGTTTCTTTTCCCAAAACCATTGCATCTTTTGAACAACATTCATTCCATCTGCGCCCCCACTGCAGTGACACTGCGCGCCCCACCTAGGGGTCACGCCCCCCACTTTGGGGACCTCAGATATAGCGCAAGGCGGCCGCTGTGCTGTGGCGCTGTACACCTCTCACGCACTTCACTTCAGTTGTGCTGTATGTCAACACGTACAATTTACAAGAAAAGATAATACAGACAGAGGGCAGAGCTCTGACCAATGAACGAGCAGCAATGAATGGAAACAAATCATTATCATTGGATGGAATTTTTTTTTT
>NW_007600845.1:0-325 GCF_000523025.1 Cynoglossus semilaevis | reverse complement strand
ACAACTGCTGTCCATGGTGCTGAAAGTAAGCACCGGACAACTGCTGTCCATGGTGCTGATCGGAGGTCCAGGGACAGCGCTTGGTTTAACAAAACGCAGGAGTTAATAAACATATGTTATATGTTATATAACACATATATATTAGTAGAATATAGTGTTATAAACAATATTGTATTATTCTCATCTCTCTGCGTGGTTTTCTTGGCTTCAGCAGAGCAGATGCAGGGGGGGGAGAGGGACACAGAGAAAGAGAATTATGGAGTGGGGAGGGCAGAGTTATGGGGTTAGAAGTAAGGGACAGAAAGAAAAAAGTATAAAGTGGGAG
>NW_007600844.1:0-325 GCF_000523025.1 Cynoglossus semilaevis | reverse complement strand
AGTATAATATTAGGTCTTCTCTGACATCAGTTTCATAATGTAGAGTGCCCTTGTTTAGAGAAGACAAAGCACTTGTGTTCTGCAGTTTTGTCAGAGAATCATTGCAACCAAATACACATTTCGTCTTTGTGGTTCACAGTGGATCTTTAAGTCGTGTATCTTCATCTGCCACCACTTAGTTGCAGGAGCCTGGACTCAGTCCCAGTGGACAACAAGCGAGGGCGGGGTTTCACCCTGGACTCTTTCTCCAGTCTATGGAATTGTATCCACGGCTACATTTATGGACCGTGACATTTGAAAACAAACTTTCCAATACAAAAAAAAA
>NW_007600843.1:0-325 GCF_000523025.1 Cynoglossus semilaevis | reverse complement strand
CATACATATATATATACATATATAAATGTACATATATACATACACAACTAATACACACATGAATATATATACATATATTTAGACATATATATGCAGCAAATGTAGTTTGTATGTACTGGAACTACGCAACTGATACACTCATACGTATAAACATATATACATGTGTGCATATGTATGCATACATATATAAACGAACATATGTACATACAGCATATTCATACATGTATGTGCGGGGAAATCATATCTTTAAAGAAATATAGTGTGTATTTAGTTAAACCACACAACTAATTACACACATACATATATACATATACTTGGACATATA
>NW_007600842.1:0-325 GCF_000523025.1 Cynoglossus semilaevis | reverse complement strand
GTATTTCAAATATAGTTTCACACTGTGTGCATATCAAAAACTCATGTGAAAGAATAAACAGTAATTAATTCAAAATAAAGAGACGTGGTTATCAGGCCAGGTGCTTCGATAGCAGTGTGTAATTTGAGCAGGCCTATGAAGAAGAAGACAAGAACATGAGGTTTTGGAGGTGTTTGTTCACGTACCTGGTGAAGGCCAGACTTCCTGTCACCCCCGGCTTTGGATGTCAGAAGGAGCTGGTGCTGTATGTATATTAATGTTATGTAATAGTTTTCGTATTGCATATACTGTATGTAGATGATATTGTCCTAATAGAAACAGGCTC
>NW_007600841.1:0-325 GCF_000523025.1 Cynoglossus semilaevis | reverse complement strand
TGTGTGTGTGTGTGTGTGCTGGTGCAGATCTTGTACAACTTTGTCATGGTGATTAAGGCCACATGTTATTGATTGACGGAGCACTCGAAGTGCAACATCATCATAAATAATTCTCCTGCTCCGTCCAATAAACCATCACCTTCAGTCGCCCGCTGCTGACGGACTCCCACTGAAGAGCAAATGCATTTTTTATGTTTTTTTCTTTCTCTTTGCTTGACCTTAATTTAAGTTGTACATGAGAGTGATCTTTTATTTAGGATGTCGGCTGGAAATCAACAGATGTGAAAAAGGACAGGACAGACGTTCACCATGACATCATCATGTA
>NW_007600840.1:0-325 GCF_000523025.1 Cynoglossus semilaevis | reverse complement strand
GCCCCCTGCTGACTTTGGTGATGGGTCAAAAGCAGACAAGTAGTTCACGTTCCTTTCCTGCACACCAAACATCGTGGTTTGGCAACGATGTCCAATTTGAACATGTGTTGCCTCCTGTTGGTAAAAACTGGCAATGCTCAATCACTGCAAGACGTACCCCGCATTATGCTATCAATTAGCAAAACCACGATGAAATCCAGGCCTGCTGTGTGTCCTTCACATTTAAATTAGCAGCAAATGAGTAGCTTTAGTAGTTACGATCTTTTTAAACACCATAACTTTTCACGGGCAGCTTTATGTTAGTCCAATGATTACAATCCTCACT
>NW_007600839.1:0-325 GCF_000523025.1 Cynoglossus semilaevis | reverse complement strand
GGTGTGACAAGTAAAGTAAACAATTGTTTATCGTTGTTTCGTCTGTTATACAGTCCGTTTAGCTCATGGTCTCACGCGCTTTAGGAGTGATCGTGATGTCACGCAAACTCAGCTGGCTCCCATGGCTTTGCGCAGCTGCGGTGAAGCTCATGGTTGTTTGTGTGTGTGTATGTTGACAGAATTTCCAGTTGCCAGTTTAGCCCGATTTAAATCTCAGATTGTAAGTTGTAAAAAGAACAGTCCTTCAGCGTGAGGCAAATTAAAAATCGGTTCTTCTCTTGTTTTCCCACCGACAGGCATGTTTTAAATTTCTACGTCCAACTCA
>NW_007600838.1:0-325 GCF_000523025.1 Cynoglossus semilaevis | reverse complement strand
ATATATACACAAATAATATAATAACTACCTTTTCGCGGTGGGTCTTCAAACACATCTACCATGATAGGAGAGAGACCACTGTAACAAATTACGGTCTAGAAGTCTTCAAACTATCACTATCATCACATTAGATGATACATCAGTGAAAGCAAAATAAAATATTAATAGTAAAATATATACTTGAATGCACATTTTACACACAACTAGCTGAGCAGAAAGTGAGCAAAGCTTTCAAGACAGTAGTGCATTTAAAATATGATCATTAATTTTAGTCTGCCAATACAAAGTCAATGCCAGCTACTGTATTTCTAGTGAAATATTTCCA
>NW_007600837.1:0-325 GCF_000523025.1 Cynoglossus semilaevis | reverse complement strand
AGAGAGGTTCATTTTGTATTCAGGAAATGATCAGGTCTTCTGACCTTTGACGATGAGGTTGGCCTCTGCCTGGAAGTCCTTGGCAGTGATTTTAACTTGTCCTGCTTCACTGAGTTGAACATCTCTCACGGTCAGACTGTGGACTTTACCCTCTGCCTTCAGCACAACCTGTCAGACAAGACATAGGATGTAGGAGATAAGACATACAATTCCACAGTTAAACATTCTGTTAAGAAGTAATTACTAAAGCCCTATTGGGTGAATATTGTTAATGATATTTTGACTACCAAAAAGGTGATTTGATTGTGGTCCATGATTTACTTTC